>NC_134268.1:178283211-178523211 GCF_031893055.1 Leptodactylus fuscus | reverse complement strand
GGAGTTTTTATACTTCTCCCTTTTGTTCGATCCACCTAACTTTGGCTAAAAAAAAACAAAAAAAACCCCAACTTTTCCGCAACGTAGGGCCTTAATCTGAAAGCTGATATTACTTGCGAGCCCTTTCTCAGAATAAAAACTTTGCTCACTATGTCAGTAACCCACTAACCATCCCCACAACAGCATATAAAAGTGGTTTCTAAGCGATTTGGGGGGGTAGTAATGATCCACTGATACGAGTGTCTCCATATTGAGGCCCACCTGTTATTAGTATCTATAGGGTCATTCAAACTGTCCTATATATTGTATTCACTTTGCACATTGTCGCTGGCAAATGAGCGTATTGGGGAAAATAGCCATTCGGATGGATAAGTTCAGTCAATTCTATTAATTAAAATGGGCACTATTATACTTTGCCTGAACATAAATGAGCCGTGTCTGAATGTGACCCTATGCCTTGTGCAATGTAATCCTCTAATATGGCCAACACAGGAGGCATGGCGACTTCTGACATGTGCAGGTCTCACTGTATTCCTCCGTGAACGCCAGATCAGCAGCAAATAAAAAGGCAAAGCGTCCAGGGGATGAGCCGCCATCTAGCAGCTGAATCTCATCTGAGAAGCACAGCCCTCCGACTGACAATTAAAACAGCAAAAAGACGCCATGAAAATTAAACTAGATAGTGGAGGTGATTAGCAATAGTGAGTTACCATAGCAACAGTATAGCAGCGCCTCTCCGGAGACAATGCTGGGGTAAGGTGCATGCGAGTACATCACCCATGTCTGCAGCCCATCTGCCGAAATGTGCATCATTATTTTAATAATAAGCACTTGTACTGTGCAGAGTATTGCTGAAGGCGAGCCGATGAGAATGCGTTTTCTATATTTACTGAGTTTCGTATTGTTGCTGGAACAATAACACGCAATACAAAATAAAAAGAGCCCCGTTTTTTATTTTATTAATCATAAGTGACGATGAGATGAAAACCTACAATAGTGTCAAATAGGTGATATAGTAGTCACGATGTACATTACACATAGGGCAGTGTAATAGGAAATCATTGTGATTGAAGACGGTCAATTCTAGAGCATTTACTTTTTATTTTATTTGGTGTTGTTTTCTTCTGTTATTACTCCTGAAAATATATGAATAAAATGGGATCTGGGTGTTCCCATCTCCTATCGTCAATAGGTTATGGCTCTCCACAGTGTCAGGCAGCCAATGTCTGCTGGAGATATCGGTGCCATTAGTTTCAGCACTGATATCTTCCATAGACTTGTACTATCCTGGGGGCCTCACAGCCCACCAATGATGCTGACAGTGAGAGAGATAGTGGAGAGACAGTGCGCTGAATTCAAACATGGTGGAAGACAGTCGTCATTTTGTTTTTACATTGGAGTGAATGTAGACAGACTTGCAATGGAGGGGAGGGACTTCATATGAATCTGTCATTTTATGTCTGTTGCTCTTATCCTGTGATGGATGAGAGCTGCAGACATTGAATAACACACAGGACACACACAGCAAAAAAAATGCTGCTTTTCTGACCAACCACCTCCAACACCCACCGTCCTATATGAGTATGTATAAAAATGCAGGTATAATTAACATGCGGTATACAGTATATATATATATATATATATATATATATATATATATATATATATATATACAGTCCTATGAAAAAGTTTGGGCACCCCTATTAATCTTAATCATTTTTAGCTCTAAATATTTTGGTGTTTGCAACAGCCATTTCAGTTTGATATATCTAATAACTGATGGACACAGTAATATTTCAGGATTGAAATGAGGTTTATTGTACTAACAGAAAATGCGCAATATGCATTAAACCAAAATTTGACCGGTGCAAAAGTATGGGCACCCTTATCATTTTATTGATTTGAATACTCCTAACTACTTTTTACTGACTTACTGAAGCACAAAATTGGTTTTGTAACCTCAGTGAGCTTTGAACTTCATAGCCAGATGTATCCAATCATGAGAAAAGGTATTTAAGGTGGCCAATTGCAAGTTGTTCTCCTATTTGAATCTCCTCTGAAGAGTGGCATCATGGGCTACTCAAAACAACTCTCAAATGATCTGAAAACAAAGATTGTTCAACATAGTTGTTCAGGGGAAGGATACAAAAAGTTGTCTCAGAGATTTAACCTGTCAGTTTCCACTGTGAGGAACATAGTAAGGAAATGGAAGACCACAGGGACAGTTCTTGTTAAGCCCAGAAGTGGCAGGCCAAGAAAAATATCAGAAAGGCAGAGAAGAAGAATGGTGAGAACAGTCAAGGACAATCCACAGACCACCTCCAAAGAGCTGCAGCATCATCTTGCTGCAGATGGTGTCACTGTGCATCAGTCAGCAATATAGCGCACTTTGCACAAGGAGAAGCTGTATGGGAGAGTGATGAGAAAGAAGCCGTTTCTGCACGTACACCACAAATAGAGTTGCCTGAGGTATGAAAAAGCACATTTGGACAAGGCAGCTTCATTTTGGAAACAAAAATTGAGTTGTTTGGTTATAAAAAAAGGCGTTATGCATGGCGTCCAAAAAGAAACAGCATTCTAAGAAAAACACATGCTACCCACTGTAAAATTTGGTGGAGGTTCCATCATGCTTTGGGGCTGTGTGGCCAATGCCGGCATCGGGAATCTTGTTAAAGTTGAGAGTCGCATGGATTCCACTCAGTATCAGCAGATTCTTGAGAATAATGTTCAAGAATCAGTGACGAAGTTGAAGTAACGCCGGGGATGGAGATTTCAGCAAGACAATGATCCAAAACACTGCTCCAAATCCTCAGGCATTCATGCAGAGGAACAATTACAATGTTCTGGAATGGCCATCCCAGTCCCCAGACCTGAATATCATTGAACATCTGTGGGATGATTTGAAGCGGGCTGTCCATGCTCGGCGACCATCTAACTTAACTGAACTTGAATTGTTTGTCCAAAATACCTTTATCCAGGATCCAGGAACTGATTAAAAGCTACAGGAAGCGACTAGAGGCTGTTATCTTTGCAAAAGGAGGATGTACTAAATATTAATGTCACTTTTCTGTTGAGGTGCCCATACTTTTGCACCGGTCAAATTTTGGTTTAATGCATATTGCGCATTTTCTGTTAGTACAATAAACCTCATTTCAATCCTGAAATATTACTGTGTCCATCAGTTATTAGATATATCAAACTGAAATGGCTGTTGCAAATACCAAAATATTTAGAACGAAAAATGATTAAGATCAATAGGGGTGCCCAAACTTTTTCATAGGACTGTATATATATATATATATATATATATATATATATACACACACACACACAATTATGAATTTGGATTGATAACATCACAGGTCTTTAGCATGGAGGACAGATAATGATCACATCTGGGCTTGGTGTTGGTCCACCACAGAACCGTCAGAAATAGCTGGACGAAAAAGTCCGAAAAGCCCAACTTTTTAGTTTGATGATTTCAATTAAAAATACTGAACATCTGATGGACACCCAAAGGACCCCATAATAGTCAAAGGGGATCCCCAGGCTCTGTTATGTCCGCTATCTTTGCAAGCCAGAAGAGCAGAAACCCAATGCAGCTGTGACCCTAGCTTAATTTGTATTAACCCAACCTATAACTATGCCATTATTGTACAGCTGGGCTATATACTGTATATACATACTGCCTCTATGTTTTTCCTAACCCTAGTAGTGTGCGCCAATAAAGTTGACCATGTCCATTGTGCACATGTAACAAAGCAACTGATGAATGAACCTGTTTAAAACATTGCTCTATGGTATCCCTGATCTGTAAGGAGCGGTTAAAGAGCTTCCATAGAGCTCTATGACATCTCCATACCTCCCAACTTTTGAAGAACCGAAAGAGGGACAAAATGTGCGGCGCGCGTAGCTAATTTTGCCCCGCCCACTTTTGTGTTGACTCCGCCCATTCTCATTAATTTCTCATGTGCCCGCACACAGTATAATCCTCCTACAGTCACCCGTAAATTATATGTCCCCCCTCTATCTCTCCCCCAGTTTCATATACACCCTTCATCTGCCCCCAGTTTCATGTCCCCTCCATCTCTGTCCCCAGATTCATGTCCCCCATTTCTGCCCACAGTTTCATGTCCCCCATCTCTACCCCCAGATTCATGTCCCCCCATCTCTACCCCCAGATTCATGCCCCCCCATCTCTGCCCCCAGATTCATGTCCCCACATCTCTGCCCCCAGATTCATGCCCCCCATCTCTGCCCCCAGATTCATGTCCCCACATCTCTGCCCCCAGTGCCATGTCCCCCCATCTCTGCCCCCAGATTCATGTCCCCACATCTCTGCCCCCAGTGTCATGTCCCCACATCTCTGCCCCCAGTGTCATGTCCCCTCCATCTCTGCCCCCAGATTCATGTCCCCTCCATCTCTGCCCCCAGATTCAAGTCCCCCCCATCTCTGCCCCCAGATTCATGTCCTCTCCATCTCTGCCCCCAGATTCAAGTCCCCCCCATCTCTGCCCCCAGATTCATGTCCTCTCCATCTCTGCCCCCAGATTCATGTCTCCACATCTCTGCCCCCAGATTCATGTCCCCTCCATCTCTGCCCCCAGAATCATGTCCTCTCCATCTCTGCCCCCAGATTCATGTCCCCTCCATCTCTGCCCCCAGAGCCATGTCCCCCCATCTCTGCCCCCAGATTCATGTCCCCACATCTCTGCCCCCAGATTCATGTCCCCACATCTCTGCCCCCAGTGTCATGTCCCCTCCATCTCTGCCCCCAGATTCATGTCCCCTCCATCTCTGCCCCCAGATTCATGTCCCCCCCATCTCTTCCCCCAGATTCATGTCCTCTCCATCTCTGCCCCCAGATTCATGTCTCCACATCTCTGCCCCCAGATTCATGTCCCCTCCATCTCTGCCCCCAGAATCATGTCCCCTCCATCTCTGCCCCCAGATTCAAGTCCCCCCCATCTCTGCCCCCAGATTCATGTCCTCTCCATCTCTGGCCCCAGATTCATGTCTCCACATCTCTGCCCCAAGATTCATGTCCCCACATCTCTGCCCCCAGTGTCATGTCCCCTCCATCTCTGCCCCCAGATTCATGTTCCCTCCATCTCTGCCCCCAGATTCATGTCCCCCCCATCTCTGCCCCCAGATTCATGTCCTCTCCATCTCTGCCCCCAGATTCATGTCTCCACATCTCTGCCCCTAGATTCATGTCTCCACATCTCTGCCCCCAGTGTCATGTCGTCCTCTCGTCAGTGTCATCACATCTCGTCTACAGAGCCAGTAGCCGGCGTGCAGCGGCGAAGCAAGGAGCTGAGCTGTGACAGCTCCTTGCTTTAGCTACGTATGTGTTCAACTCAGATCTGCGTCCTCTGGAAATCGGGACATACCTCCCTCCAACCAGGACCGCGGGACACGTCACCGAAATCGTAAATGTCCCGCGGAAATCGGGACGGTTGGGAGGTATGCATCTCTACTATAGCTGCATATACCTCAAACCTCATACAGAGGCGTTTTCAGTATAAATGTAACAGAAAAAACCTGTGGCATGACCCATCAGGCACCACATGAGTATCTCCATAAACATGGAAACTCAAAGTAATCTGTATACGGTTTTAAGGCCAAAGGTTTATGGCCCCCCAGGTGTCATTTCTACCTCTGTAGTGCCATCTCGATAGCCTACTCCACTGGTTTAGGGTATATAACACAACAGAACTAGGTGTGAGTCAACCTACATTTACAAATTTGCTCATGTAGTGTAAAGGTAACAATTCCAAATACAGTATTGACTTATAATGTGAATACAACAATATTATATATATATGAATAATACATATTACAATATATAAAGCCAATACTAATATTTTAATTTTAGTTCATATAAAAAATCCAATATGGTGCACAGACAGGAAGGATGTCTACCCTACACTGAGCATAGCATTCCAGAAGGTTCTCCAGTTGTTGCCAGTTACATTGTTTGTAAGGTTTTATTCTGGCCACTAGGCTGTGCTGTTTCTCCATTGAAATATTTAAGTGAAACTTTGGACAATGATTCAAGACACTGGATGATTGACCGCCATGATCCAGCGGTACCTACCAGTGTAGCATACCGTCATGTCCCAGAATCCTTAGGTCATACTCTTTTATGATGTCATACACAAGTGATGTCACAACTTCTTAGTACTTTGTGCTCTGTTTTCCAGAAGTTTTTGGAATGTAGATGTGGAAGAAGTGATGGATGGATGTTCTATAGATCCTGTATACATTATACACTTTCATTTTACTTTATGTGTAAAGATTCTTTTTCACATATATAATAGTCTTATGCTAACAGACACTTATGAAATCGAAGGCTCAAGTTTACATCTACTTTGTATTTTGCACCCTTCAAAGGGAACCTTTGGGCAGAATTATGTCTAGGGGTCCCCTAATCCAAACTTTTAGGCCACGCCCCTGTTTAACCAGAATAGCCCACCCATGTCCAGGTAAAAAAAAAAAAATCTCACTTTACTGGTTCCTACACAGTACACTATGTTCCAAATTAGTATGGTAATGGGATTTTAGGGTCATAAAGATGTGGGGATTTTTTGGTTTTTCAATTAAACTCATGGCTGGTCTTGTGTCTCAGGGCTATTTGGATCACTGAAATTAATCTTAAACACCTGTGATAATTAGTTTGCCAGATGAAACCAATTAAAGGAAACCTACTTAAGGACGGGGTCCCATGTTGTGAAAAGGCCACAATTTGGCCATCACCTGCAAAGTGAATGGGAATCTGGCTAAATTCCACTCTGTGGACTTTCTGCTAAAAACCCCGTGGAAAAAACTGTGATGTGTTCCCGCTTTGGTCTTTTCTGCAGCTTTTTTTTTCTTTAGCTGCAACCCGCTATGTGGGGCCTTAGTCTAAAAAGGACGTTCCACATTATTAAGTAGGCCACAGGTTTCAAACAATATGGGGGGAGGGGGAGAGAGAAAGGAACTCTCTGCTGACTGCTCAATAAATTGCCCCTTTTTACGGCCCCCACACGGTACTGTTACGAACCAAATGCAGTACAGAGACAGATAGTTAGTTCCAGAAACCAGACACCCCTGCACTCTATGGTAAACAGTGCTCACCATCTGGTGCACCCCTGAACCGAGCCAGAACTAGTCTTTAGAGCAGGGGTGCCCAATACATCGATCGCGATCTACCAGTCGATCGCGAAGGACGTATGGGTCGATCGCGGGATCGGTGTCTGCTTGTTGACAGCGCAGGCTGAGAATCATCTCTGGACACTGGTAGGCCGGGGCCTTGCACCAGCAGAGCATTAGGCCCTTAAAGTGAGTTGAGCCTTGCACCAGCAGTGGTTTTGGCCCTTGGGGTGAGTTGAGCCTTGCACCAGCAGTGTTTTTGGTCCTTTGGGTGAGTTGAACCTTGCACCAGCAGTGTTTTTGGCCCTTTGGGTGAGCCCTAAAAAATAATTTTTCAGGCCCTTGGGATGAGCCCTAAAACATTATTTGTCAGGCCCTTGGGGTGAGCCCTAAAACATTTGTCAGGCCCTTGGGGTGAGCCCTAAAACATTATTTGTCAGGCCCTTGGGGTGAGTCCTAAAACATTATTTTTCAGGCCCTTGGGGTTGAGCCCTAAAACATTATTTGTAAGGCCCTTGGGGTGACCCTTTGTGCTACACTGACGCATTGTCAGATGTGTACAGATGACAGTACGAAGCTTTATTCTCACCCCTATGAGACACGTGATGCATTTGAGCCCTAAAACGGGCTTTTGTGAAGTTTTGGCAGGTTGAGTTCCTGCAGTGTAGCTCTGAAAAGAGCTGTTGATTGAATTTTTCCTGCCTAGCAGTAGCTAAACTCTATCTCATCCTCAGCACAATGTCTCTCCCTATCTCACCAAAGCACATCTGACACGAATATGGCTGCCACTATTCTTATAAATCGGAGGTCACCCGATTTCGCCAGCCAATGACGTTTTCTTATTTTTTTTCGATGCCTATATTTTCATGTGTCCTGTCCCACCTTCCCAGCAAAGCTATTAGTCAAACAAAAGTGACAGGGAAGGTGGGAGGGGGATATGAATTTTTACTGCGTTTACCGCGTGGTATTCGATCGAAATCGAATATGTCGAATACTGCAATATTCGATCGAATATCTACTCGATCGAACGGTATTCACTCATCTCTAGTTATAACACAACCCAATGCTGCAGAAGCCTCCCTCCCACCATGTAACTGGGTTGTGCTATGACCACCAACACTTTACCTCTTAGGGCTCGTTCACACGGGGGGGGGGGGGGGGGCGGATTTTGGCACCGAGAGTGACGCGGGGAGCCGTGTCACTCTCTGGTCAAAACCCTCCTGCCACGACTGTCGGGGTTGCGGCTTTCCCCTCCAGAGTCGGCTCAAATGAATGAGCTGACACCGGAGGTTGCTGCCGCTAGGCGGAAGCCGCGGCTCAGCGAGCCACGGAATCCGCCTGAGTAAAGGGCAGCTTGCTAGTGGTCTCCATAGACCACCATTGTATGGAGGCGGATTTTGAGGCGAATTCCGCTGTCAAAATCCACCTCCTTGACCCCGTGTGAACTAGCCTTTACACAGCATGTGTAATCCAGTAATACACCCAATACAATGTGCAAATGTTAAAAAAAATTCTCCCTGGTTGATGTCTCCGTAACAAGATTTCCTGTTCCTCCAAGTATTATCATGGGTACACCTGGTCCTGTAGTAACCAATCATATATCTTTCCAATGCTAGAAGCATGATCTTGATTGGGTATTAAGATGCTGAAAATCAATGTGATAATGCTAAAATGCCAGATCACAGGAGAGTAAGTTCTGCCATTGGGAAGCAGTAGTATTACTTCTCCTCCCAGTAAGATTGTAACTTTAAATAGCTGACCTTTAGCCTGGAGATACATGTTTGGAGCCATCCAGGCCAGGTAAGACAAAGATTTCATGTTGTTTTATTCATGTTGTTTTATTGATTATGTTCTAGCTACGGAGCCCTGTTCCTTTCTAGGCACAAGGTGCTAGCCGTCTAATATATATCTGGTGTGAAGTGTTTATCAATAAACTATTGCCTATGCTGGGAATAGTGTTACTACTTTGGAACTATGTGTTTTCTGGCTCACTAAAAAGAAAATGTATTATAGTATTGGGGCTCTCTCTTTCCATTGAGCAATTTTTAGTTTTTTATTCATTACCTAAGTCACTCTATGGTATTTCATTTGTCATACAGTTGCTGTTCTTTTTTATTTTTTATTCCTATTGTTTGATGATTTTTAATGTTTCTTATGTATATATCTGTGTTGCTTGAAGTGACTGTGCACTTGAGGAAGGACTACCATATGTCCGAAACGCGTTGTGTTGTTCCATTTGTTATTAAAGAAGTTTCTGTCATCTTCTGGGTGAGCGCTGTTCTTCAGGCTGAGCATTGTATCAGGCCGGCCCCAATTTTTAGATTGTAACTTTAGTCATTTATATAAACAGGAATTTATTTTTACATTTTCAAAAACCTCAATTCTCAATAAAGTTCTCTTTATGTGCACTATATTTAAAGGGGTGGTCCAGGGAGTGTTCATTTACTTACTTGGTTCCTAGGATGCTGATGACGGACCAGATTATGTGATCTGAGGCAGTGTTCGCTGCCATCTCCCAATATCACAGGTAATTAGTTACTTGTTCTATTAGGGCTGGCTTTACTGTAATCAGCTGGCCCCTATAGTACAGGTAATTAATGACTTATGACATCAGGGAGGGAGAGGGCAGAGCAACTGGGGTCAAACGCTGCCTCGGATTACACGACCTGAGGGTTGGGGCCATCACAAATAGATAATCTTCTGTGTTATGGTGTTTGTTTGTTTTTTTTTTGTTTTGTTTTTAAACGTCGCTCACCACACAATGGAAGTGATATGCTAACTTTAATTTTTGGGTCAGTACGATTACAGCAATTCCTAATTTATACAGTGCCTTTTACATTTTACCACTTTTGCACAATAATAAAATAAAAGTTTTATATTTTGTTTTTGCATTGCCAAATAGTCTAAGCAATCATAACTTTTTAATTTTTCCAGTGATCGAGCTGTGTTGGTGCATATTTTTTGCGTGACAAGTTTTCATCTGTACACCTGGGGTGCATTCAGCTTTTTGTTCACTTTTGATTTAGATTTTTTTTTGTCTCCCTTTTCAGCACCTCCCATTGATTTTAATGGGTTTTTCAAGTTGGAATCAGCCACCCACCACCACCACCTACCACTCCATTCCACCATCACCACCACCTCCCACCACCACCAAAAAATTGCCTGGCAGGTTCACTATAACAGCAGGGGTAATGCGCAATCTGCTTTGTACATCAGGGGACATATTAACTGCAATCAGTTATTATCAGTGGTATTTGGCAAAGCTTTCTTCTTCTAGCCTTGTCTAATCCTATAGATCCACAACTGCACGGTGTTCCCATTGGACATAGTTGACCAATGCACAGGTGGTGTGATTGATGTCACAAGTATGGACCTTAGTCTGTAAACTTTGACATCATTGTCGCCACATTTGGTTCTGATCATGGCTGCCACTGCTGTCCAAAGGGACTCAGTAGCAAACAGAGTGTGTTTAATGCAATTCAGTAACTATACTTGTAATGATGGGAACACCAGAAATACTGGAACTGAAAAGTCTCTAATTATACCAATCTCAATGGTATAAGTAAATGTTCACAACACACTTTAGAGTGATCTGACACCATTACCTTCTGCTACATATAGCCTCTTTGTACACCGGGTGCCCTTTTTGACATTGTCGATATCTCTTTCTGGAGTTCCCTTGTACTGTACTTACTTCTTGTGGCTCTGGTTGCAAGCAGTCTCTGGCACCGGGATTGTAGTTGGAAATGATTTGCGTCTTTACACCCGAGTCCTGAGCTTCCCTTCATTAGACTCTTGACTATGACCGGTTTGCACAGTTGCACACTAACTCTCCTATACACAAAGGGTATATTGCAGGCGGAATACACTATATATATATATATATATATATATATATATATATATATATATATATATCAGCTCTACAGTGCTACAACAGAACTTTAAAGTGTTAGATTGATTATCCTATAGTACTGAATACAGAGTCACAGAAAATATAGCAAAAGAAGTGCTATGAAATATTGAATATGTGTAATTGCTATCTGTGCCTGCAGGGGGAGCAGTACCAAACTTAAAATAATAGCCAATTTCATTTCGTAATCAGATTCTAATAGGTAACATTAACAAGGAGAGCTGCTCTAACAAGGAGAGCTGCTCTAACAAGGAGAGCTGCTGTATATATTCTCATAAGCCTGTAACTCCCATGGGTGTCAATCAAGACAAAGCAACTTTCTGCTACGTTTTTCATTGACTTTTTCTGCATATTTTTCTCAACGTTTTTTTCTTTCCCTATTAGATAGAGGAAGAACATCAAGTACAAACTAGACCGTTTTTTGTTTTTATCTTTATTGCTCATAATGTTACAAAATTTGCAAGGGAAAGCGCTTGTGATTCCATTTATAAAGTTATCATGACTCGTTTTGAAAATGGTGAAAAAATAAGTATCCTGCTCGATCCTGCCGCGGATTCTGCGGCTTGAAAACTTCCCTTTGATTAGATCCATTCATCTAGGCCTAACTAGCAGCGGAAAACTGCGACGGAATGCTGATGACGAAATTCCTCTTCATTTTCTGCCATGTGCACATAACCTAAGCGTTCCAGTGTAAACTACATATATAATGTACACTTTTTTTTCACTAGGTGCAATTGCATGGAATAACATTATATAGTTCTGTAGCCCGAACCTTTTGTGGTATACTGACATATACCTGCTAGATGTGCCCCTGGCAGCCTAATGTAACTCTATGGACATTGTGTGTACATTGGGAGCTTTCCCACGTAGATGCCAAATGTACATCATGAACATCATGTGAAAACAGTCTTAGATGTATGTCCTGTGGCAGAATTTTTTGCAAGATATCTGTAACTTGTGAACATACACTTAAAGAGAAGCACACTGCTGTAACTTATAGCAGAGGGTCTAGATTTAAGAACCCCCTACTATTATTTCCATATGGCTTAATACAACGAAGGGCTGTCTTCATATTATTCCTTTGATGGTGGATGTTTGTCAGTTTACAAAAACGTATGTTTGTATGGATTTGAAGAAAGATAGCATAGGTAAATGTGAAAATGCACATGAAATAGAATACACTGCGACAGATTTATTATGACCGGTGTTTCGTACGCCAATCTTAATAAAGGTCCTGAAAGGCGTAGAGCACGGCTGACTCTCATGCACCTGAATGGAGATCTACATCTGTTAGGGCCCCTTCACACGGCGTAAGCGCTCGGCTCATTCCGAGCCATACACGCGAGCGCTTCTAAACACTTCCCATTCACTTCAATGGGAGCGCTCGTACGCGTAAAGCCGGCTGGGAAGTGAATGGGAAGTGTTTAGAAGCGCTCGCGTGTACGGCTCGGAATGAGCCGAGCGCTTACACCATGTGAAGGGGCCCTTAGAAACTGGGGTAGATTTCCATTAAAACTCACACGATAAAACTGGCACGAGTTATAATGAATATATTGGGTTGAGGTGTCCCCACCCCAGCTTGCCCATTCTTTGCCCCAAGAAGAACAAGGTTTGTGGCACATGATGGGCACCAAATGTGCACCACGATATCAACCCCATATGCCACTTTTCAGCAAAAATAAATGCCCCTCGCTGATTCTGTGAATAGGTAAAGCCACTAAACACTGCATGAATGATAACAGGGTAATAGTGTAATATGGCTATAGTGTATATTATTCCAAGAAAGGGTTAAAATCTTGCATATGTGAAACAGCCTGCTTTGGACACTGAGGAAAAGTGTGCCGTCGTGGTGAATCTAATTTATACCAGGAGGGTTATTTTTACATGAATTTTATGCACAAAGTTCAAAGTAAAAAAGTACAGAGGAGAGGCAACTTACCATGTGTCTAGCTGCGGATAATAGGATAGCAGGGAAGACGTTCAGAAAAAAAACCTACAGAAAAGTAATGATTTAACTGAAAGAACTTGGAAGCCAGAAAGTGATTTTATACATTGCTGTACGTCACGTGCTTGTCACATTCAGTATAACATTATTGCTACTTGTATCAAAGGTTAATTTTATGGGCAGGGATAGTTATGTATTTAGTGTATTCTGTGATATTAACAGAAGCTACCACAGAACCCGGATGGATGCCATTTATTAGTAAATGTGGTTGCTGTACACTGTGATAAGATCTCTATCTCGAATGAATTGTGCGGGCAGTGCGCAGCAAGCACACGGAGCACATTATAGTCTATGGGCTCCGTGTGCTTAACTGCACAGCGCTTGCATTAGCGTTGGTATTCCGTTCGGGGGGGTCTTCATGCGGACTCCTTGCGGATGGAATACAAGCACTAGTGTGAACCAACCCTAAGCCTGTTGGGACCTGGTAAATGTCCTGGTGAGGATATAAAGGTAAAAATACCAGCCCTTCGCTACTTGCAGCAAAATCCTACAAAATAATAGGTGGCCCAGTTTAATCTCTGCTAAGGGGTTCCCTATTTTCTATGTACACCACTGCAGACAACCAGCTTTTTATATGGATGAGCTGACCTCATCTCATGACAGTTGCTCAATGTTTGGGTGGTTTCACACATAGCATTTTTGGGAAAAAAAGAGACTGCAGTTTCTTGACCCAAAGCCAAGTGTGGATCCAGCAGTAAGAAGTATATGTAAGGGAGTCTGTTATATTTCACATTTGTTTTTAATCCACTTCTTCCTTTGGAACAAAAAACTGCAAATAAAACTGGCACACAAATTGTTAATGAAGCTGCAGACTGAGCATGTGCATTTCTACTCCATTTACTATCTATGGGACTGCCAGATATAGCGGCGTACAGTGCTCCTCTATCTCTGGATGGGCACAGGTACAAATCCACAGTGAAACACTGGCAGTGGCAACCTGTTACCCCAAGGCACTTACACCAGCAACTCCCCAGACTAGGGTGACATCGCCAGTAGTGCCAGTGGAGGTGCTCTTAAGTCACCTCAGGAAAGTGAACGACTCCAGTGTTTTCTTAGAGGAATGAAGGAAGCAATTGGAGTTAGCAACCATGCTGTGCAATGTGGTGTCTCATCTAAAAGCAGAAGTGGCTTTGAGCTTGCTGGAGGGAGAGCCAAGGAAAACAATTCTGTTATAGCCGGCCGAACACATTCGAACAATTTCGGGCCTATTGGGGCAAGTATATGATGAAATATCAACACAAGTAACAGTGAGGAAAAGGATCTTTGTAAGGGTGTAAGGGGAGGAAAGAATCTTTGCCGAAGTCACCAATAGACTTCAGTAGCTGTTAGCCATGTTGTGGAGGAAGACAGGGATGCACAGCAAGATCCTGGCAGGTGCAGAGATTGCACTGTGAGACCAGTTCTTCATGGGCCTCTGGAAACAGGACGCTGAAAAAGATCTTGAAAAAGACAACAAAGGTAGACAGGGAGACAATTGCCTGGGAGAAGGAGGAACAGACTGATACCTTTTTGGTAGCACATCTTTCAAAGGGAGCCCTGCTTAAGTAGAGCACCGTAGAGTCAAGACTGACCTCCATACTAGAGGGATGAAGATGGAAGGCACAAAACGTGAGTTGGCCTGTGCTGAGGAAACCATGGTCTGATGAGAAGGCTCATTTTACAGACTGAACCTGCCACCAGAAAGGGCACTTTACGTGGGAGTACCACTTCTAGGGGTCTGCGCTATGCAGGAGAAATTTAAACTAAAGCAACCTGTGACTAGAGAGCAAATTGCAGGGACTGTTATTTATTTCCAAAACATGGAAGCAACAGATGTAGTAGGAAAATTCTCCATGGCCAACATTGGTAGAATTTAATTATTTTTGCTGAAACCGGGGGGCCACATCCAGTGCACTTGAAAAGCATGCCATGAGGAAACTTGAGGGGAAGCTAACAACCTACCAATCAGGAAAATCAGATTTATGTATGCCGATATAGAAGTCCAGGGCAGACTCTGAAGAAGAAAGGTGTGGTGGTGGTAGAGGATGTAATGGATCCCAATGTCTTCAAGATATTAGGCATGAACATGCTGATGGATTTAAATGAACTAATAATCTGCGAACTCGCCCCTAAAAACTGGAAGGAGGTTCACAAACAGAAGCCTGCAAAGTAGGCCTTGCAGGCTTAGGGCCTCTTCACACGGCTGATACGCTCGCTGCTGTGGAGCGTGTAAATGTTCCGAAGCAGCGGCGTATAAAGCAGATCACATTGTTTTCTATGGGAGCCGGCAGACGCGCGCTCCCCATAGAAATTAATGGGCTGCTTTTTTCCATTCATTTCTATGGGGAGCGCGCGTCTGCCGGCTCCCATAGAAAACAATGTGATCTGCTTTATACGCCGCTGCTTCGGAACGTTTACACGCTCCACAGCAGCGAGCGTATCAGCCGTGTGAAGGGGCCCTTAAGCTGTGCTTGTGAAATCTCTCCTGAAGCAGATGCACAACAAACAGGTAACACAGCCTTGTCCTTGAGCAACTCCAATGATAGTTAAAAAAAGATGGTTCCTTAAGGTTCTACTTTGACTACCTCTTCCTGAAAGTCTATGATGGCTAGCCTCTGGATTGCATCAAAGATTCATTTGGCAGCACTAGAAGACGCCTCATAATACTGAACATTTGTTTTGACCAGTTGGTATTGGCAAATATCAGTGAATGAAGAAGACCAAGAAAACACTGTCATGCCGATAGCACTTTACAAGATTTTGAAAATGCCCTCATCAATGTTCAAGAAACATACAGAGCAACTGGACCAAGTTCTGTTCCTATTAGGAAAGCACAGGCAGAAGCTGAAACTCAGGAAGTGCCTTTCTTTACAAAAGAGCCTGGAGTACCTTGGACATATTGTGTTCAAAGAGAGGGGTCCAGCTTATGAACTCAAAAGTGCAGGCAGTAAAATGACGGTCGGTCTCGGTTAATAGTAGTAAGTTATAGTCCTTCCTGGGGCAGCAGAGACAAAGAGGAAACTATTTGGAATATGGAGATGGATCAGGCCTTTGTCAAACTGAAGAAGCAGCTGACCATGATGCAAGAGTCGTAGCTAGCGGGGGAGCAGAAGGGGTGGCTTCCCCGGGCCCAAAGACAAACCCCGGGGCTACCATGAATACGTGCTTTACTTTTAAATAGATCAGTGTCTGCAGACACCAATATAGTTAAAACACATTCCCCAACTGTCTTGTAAACTGTAAGACACTTCAGGCCTGTGGTTTACACTACACCGAAACCACAGACAGAATATGTCAGCTTCTTAGCACCGGTGGGTGCGATGACGTGATAGCATCGCGCTGCCTATGCTGAGACACAGACGTCCTCTGTGTGGAACTGTGTACGGGTCAAGAAGAGGAGGCTTTATTCATCAGGATCGCAAGTAGGCGAGTATAACTTATATTTTTTTACTTTCTTTAGCACATTTGTGGGTACTTTAATAGTATAAGGGGTGATTAGGAGGGGGAATTATAACTATAAGAGAGGATTCATTAGAGGGCATTAGGATGATAGGGGGCCATTTATATAAGGGCTATTAGGGGCATTAAGAATACAAGGGGGAGGTTATTTAAGGGTCCATCATTTATAAACAAAAAAATGGTCATTAGGGGGCATTATGAACATAAAGCGGTGGTCATTTATATAAGGGGTCATTAGGGATGCGGTACTTATGCCAGGGGGAATCAGGGGCATCATATAAGGTGGTATTTGGGCTTTATTAAGGCTAAGGCAGTGGGCTACAGCAAAAAAGCGTTACAGGAAAAACCGCTGTGGTAACGCGTTGTGGTTTTTCCCACAGTGATTTTCACAGGAGGTCTCTTTAGAGGTTTCCTTTGAAGACTTTCTGCTTCTATTATACCTATAGGCTAACTGCTAGTGTTTCCATAGGTATGATTAATATGCTGTAATTTCCAAAACTGCAACGGTTTTGAAAATCATAGCTTGTCTACTGCATGTATTTTTCTGAAATGTGTGAATGGGATTTGCTAGAATCCCATCCAATTTGGGGGAACTGTAAAACACAGCATTTTTTTTTCGCCACATGCGGCCCCAGCCTTAGGGTGAGTTCACACTACGTAAACGGCAGCTTATTCTGAACGTAAAACACGTTCAAAATCAGCGGCGTATAAAGCAGTTCCATTCATTTCTATGGGAGCCGGCATACGAGCGCTCCTCATAGAAATGAATGGGCTGCTTTTTTCACTACGAGCAGTCCCATTGAAGTGAATGGGAAGTGCTCGCGTGTACGGCTCGGCATGAACAGAGCTAGCCGTACACGCGGGCACTTCCCATTCACTTCAATGGGACTGCTCACAGTGAAAGAAGCAGCCCATTCATTTCTATGGGGAGCGCTTGTATGCCGGCTCCCATAGAAATGAATGGAACTGCTTTATACGCCACTGATTCTGAACGCGTTTTACGTTCAGAATAAGCTGGCGTTTATGTAGTGTGAACTCACCCTTAAGGAGTTTTCCAGATCCTTTTTATTGATAATCTATCCTCAAAATAGATCATCAATAAGAGATCAGTAGACCCCCCTCCCCCACTGATAAGCTGTATGAAGGGGCCATGGCACCTGTCTATATCACATGCTGTCTGTCTATAGTGACTGTGTCATGTAGCTACAGCCTTGTCAGATAGGTGTGTATAGAATGAGACTGCAATTACATGACATGGCCGCTATGAAATTAATGACACTATTTAAACACAGAAGGGGTCATGACACAGGTACCACAGTTCATTCACAAAGCTGTTCCTGGGGGTCCTGAGTATTGGAACCCAATAATTTTTTTATACCTTTTATTTGGGAAACACTTGGGGTATTATTAATAAGGATTAATAAGACATACTATTTAAAGGGGGTACACAGGGAATTTATTCATTTAAAGATGGATATGGGGGCATTATTCATTATGGGGGGCTATATTATATATGTTATAATTGAGGGCAGCAGCAGGATGGGTGTGCAGGTAAGGACAATGTAGGTCGAGTGCTTGGAAAAGTAAGGAGCCAACGATGTCTGTGCTGCAAACTTTACAGGACTGCTGGGACCTATTTTAAAACCCAAGCTTATCATTACTCCGCCACGTACCGACCTTAAATGAAGACTCTTAAACCTCTTGGTGGTGAAATTGTGGGATTGGCCACAGCTTTTATTACATAACCTCTTGTTAACAAATAAACATTAAACCAACGTTAGAAATTTCCATGCCTATGCGCAGATCCTCATCCACCTTCCCTAAAATGCCAACCACTGTCCGACAGTGGGTATGTAGGCCTACATCACTAAATGTTACTACACTGTATTCACCTAAATCGTCTGCAGAGTCCTGTGTATATAGTCACTGTAGTCCAATTGGACATGTTCGCACCTCTTGTGCTGAACCCTTAGCTACCCCTCTGATTCATGACTTTCCTAGTCTATGTTAATTTAATCAAATTATTCATATTGCAGACTTACTGGAACCTGAATGGACTGAGAGTAGTGCTAACTAAGACACAAGTCTTGCAAGAACAGGTGACTGCATACACCAACCGGACCTTCTCAGAAAACTACAGAAATTTGGACAACTAGAGCTTTTTTAAATAGGAGCTGGTGGTGGCATTGCCAACATAAAGGTATTAGGGAGCGTTCACAATACTGTCAGTGTCCGACAGCTAGTGTCCGCTGCTAATGTCTGTTCAAAATCTTGTGCGGACATTAGCAACAAACACTAGCTGTGTCCGTGACATTTTGCATTGATTTAAATGGAGATCGGGTGCGTTCTTTTACAGTCTGTGTCTGTCCTTAAGTGTTCCCAAAGATGTCAGACTTTTCAAGCGGACAGCAAAACCCGACATGTAGGTTTTTGCTATTCTCCATTTAAATCAATGCAAAATGTCACGGACACAGCTAGAGTCCACTGCTAATGTCCGCACAAGATTTTGAATGGACATTAGCAGCGGACACTAGCTGTCGGACACCGACGGTAGTGTGAACGCTCCCTTATCCATTAGTGGCTTGCTGTCTAGCCCTTGTCTCTGGTTGTTTTTTTTATTGTTGTGTCCTCTCAGTAGCCTGCTGTCTGGCTCTTGCCTTCTGATCTCTGTGGGATAGGGATATGTTCCTGCACAGCAGCAGACATTGAGCAGCAGAAACCTCTTCAAAATGATTGGTAATTGGGCTCCTTCAGCGAGATTGAGAAGATGGGGCCAGGAAGTAAGGATATTTATTGACCTGACTCTGCACCTAGATGTCGTGTATGCCACCCAGTGCTTTATAAAGTACATACAAATAAACTAAGTAGTTTCTTATATAATCCACCCAGTACATTATACTGACAAAGAACCTGGTTAAAATGCTGTGTCTATATGAAATATAAGTGTACTGTGCCGAGCCCTGTGATCAGATATGGGGCATGCTAAAGCCTTGCACCTTTGAGCGAAGATCTCTGGATCCAGTGCCTGGGCTAGCAGGTGCACCAATAAAAGCCATTGATGATAAAGAATAGATTGCTGGAGGTCCTGGCACAAGGATGGTGACGAGTTTGTGGAGGTTCTCTTGTGGAGGGATGAGAATATTGTTGGGGAAATGAAAGCATCAGCCCCCTCACAACCCTCCCAGCACAGCAATTTTGAACAGAAACCAGCCAGGTATAGCTGGTATGCCATGGGTACTGAGGCTGTTGGGACAACAATTATTAACTTGGCAGGGAAAGAGAATGTAGGAAGCACACTGTCCAGCACCAGTATGCAATGATGGTCATATACATCTGACCAGGTCAATAAACATAGGAAGCCATGAGGGGCAGAATCACAGGAGTATTTATATGGAACAAAATAGTCATGCAGGTGGTCCAAGACTGGAGACTGGAAAGATAGACTGAACGGAGACTTAACCCTGACATCCAGAGAGATGTAGAAAGGGTCCTGAGTGCAGAGGAGTGCTATACCTGGCAGAAGGACAGCAGCGACCATGGAGAGGAGTGGGTCGCACTCACAGTAGCAGTGCACTGAGTACCATGTAAGGGAATCTCTCATTACACAAATCACAGTTCATAACTAAGAAACACTGATGTCATCTTGCTACATCTCACCATTCCAAAGTATTTGTTATTCTGCATCACCAGTAAACTACTTCCAATTTCCAACCCAGTTGTTGTTATTGTGTCTATCACCTGAGTGTTATAATCTCACACAAGTAAAAAAAAATAAATAAAAAATGGTGCTATATGTGCTAAATGCATCCATGCTTGTACAATGGGACCCAATAATGATGGATGCCACAGTATGACATCCGGCAGAGGCAGCTGTGTAACACATACGTCATATACTTACAATAAGCATGATGTGACTGCCGCCTACATCTCATCGCCTCTGATAAAGTAGAATTTGTTGGAAAATAAGTACAGCTGCTGACCACTTGTGCCATTACTGTAGTCTACTTTATCTATACTATAACAGATACCTTTAGTATTTATTCATACAGTTATGTTCTTATTCTGTCCTTTTTTGTTGATTAGTTATCCGATTTTCATTTACAGAGATTCAGTAGGAAGAGGTAAACCGGTCTATGTATTGTGTATGGAAGGAGACTGGCCAAAATACTAATATAATCTAAGAGAGAATATGCTCTTAGAAGCCTAAATATAACATTTTATTATAACTGAAGTACAGTCCTTACCTTCTGTAAGGAAGAAAACCTTCCATTAAGTTCCACATTTCTATCAGGACGCATTAGGGGAAAATCTTTTGGTAAACAAATGGAGTAGATTTTCTTTAATCACTGCATAGCATTGGGGGCATCATAATGCCAAACAGCTGGTAGACATCTACAGGAACACATGGAAACCTCTGCAACAGAGTCCAAATGTGGCTGTGAGAATCTCCCAGCATTACCAGTGACGGCTTATTTGGGGGCAGTTCTCCACCTCAGCAGTGACCTCTTCACAATGGCTGTGATATGCTGTTCATGAAGAGGTCACCTCTGAGTCCTGTGATCATCTGCAGTGATAACCTTACACACATGGAAAGTCATTACTGATGCCATCAAGGACTCATAAAGAGAACCATGGAGCTGACAACTAGCATTATCTATGATATCTATCTTAGGAGTCCTATCCGTATTATAATAATTACAGGATAGTATGTCACGGAAAGGCAGTGACTCTTAGATATCAACACAGATAAGTATAATGCTAGGAGTCCATCTCCCAACGTAGTTTGCAGGCAGGTAAACCTGGGCAACGCACGGACAAGTTTCATGTCCAAGAAAACTGTGATGAGTTATACTTGAAATCTACACCAGTCCCTGATTTCAATTTGGTGCATGGAATATTGCACAGCAATCAGCCAGAACTATGAAGAGGTCGGAGCCTCTAAATAATTCAGGTGAATCTCGCACCAGTGGGGGACTGTATTAAGACTGTATTAGGAAAAGCCAATTTTATTTTTTAATTCGCACCTTCTAAAAGCCATAACTTTTTTCCATTCACAGTTATAAGAGGGCTTACTTTTTGCAGGAAAAATTGTACTTCATAGCGGTATCATTTAATATCCTTTATAATGTACTGGGAAGCAGGAAAAAAAGATTCAGAATGGAATAGAAATGAAATTACACAATGTTCTTATGGGTTTTGCTTTACGGCATTCAGCTTGTAGCAAAAATTACACATCGTCTATATTCTGTGAGTCTGTACGATGATCCGCCCTATATTCAGCAAATGGCTGCCGTTGATGGTTTGCCAGCTCCAGTGTTTCAGTAGCTCACAAGCTGTCCTGCTGCTGAACTTGTTCTTCGCACAGTGCCTGTGATTGTTCCGGCATCTCAGCAGCTAGCTGGGACGTCATATAATGAGCATGTTCAGGAGAAGTCTGTTGACTACTGGCTATCTTCATAGCTCTCATTTGTTTGAGAATTTTGCGACAAATTAGATTTTGTTTCTCCTGGCATGTTTAAAATTGGCAAATTGCCAATTTGGATTAAAGGGGTTTTTCTATCCAGTGTGTCAGCACTGGAACAGACCAGATAATACGCAAATGATTGTACACAATGGACTCAGTGTTATCTGTGTGTTTACATAGAGAGATAACAGACCAGGCTTTATCAGCAATCTTCAATTAGCTGAGATAAGCTGCTGACAAGAGCAGTGTAATATAGTATATGAACATAAATTCATAACAGTCGTGAAGCCATGTCATTTACTGGGATAAAAAGTAGCCTATGTGCTAATTGAGGTTACAAACTATCTATGTGCCAAATTTCATCCAAATCCGTTCAGCCATTTTTGCATAATCGAGTAGCAGACACAAAAACATCCAAACTTTCACATTTATAATATTAGTTGGATTTGTTATGTTTTGTTACCTATACAAACATTTCAACCTTTGAAAAATAAAAAAAAAATCACTATGTTGTGATCCCCAGAACTTTTTTTTTTTATATATATATCTGTTTACAGAACTCATAAGGCTAAGGCAGAAAAGCTGGATTTACTGCAGTTTTTTTGCCACTTTTTTGTGCCAAAAGTAGGAATGGCTTGAAAAGAAAATGGAAATATAAGGACTTTGCATCATAAAACAACAGCAAAATCTACAACAAAAATATGGGTCTTTTTAAGGGAAAGTTGTAATTTTTATATATACCATTTTGGATAACACCTAGTATTTTTTATCAGTTTTTCTTTAATTATTTTAGGAGCAGAAATGGAGAAAAAAATATTGACTTGACCATTTTTATTTTTTTATTTTTTAGCCATATGGTATAAATATTTTTTTAGTTAGGCCATTTTTGGGTATAGGTATACCAAATATTTGTTTTTTTTTCTTGCATATTTATTTTTAGATGTGCTCTAGGGACAGAAGGGTGATGTAAACTTTAGATTTTGTTATATTTTCTAAAAAAACTTTTTTTTACTTTCATGTTCATATCACTTAGAGCAGGGGTCCCCAACCGCCGGTCTGCGGACCAGTACCGGGCCGCGGGGCATGTTGCACCAGTCCGCGTACCGGCGGCGACGAGTTAGCAGCTGCAGTGGAGCCGGCGAGTGCCCGGGGTTGAGCCAGGACCCGCCAGCCTGCTCCAAAACACTGACGCTTGGTTGTTGCTCATCGGGATAAGGTGAGCAAAGTGCGGGGTTGAGCCGGGACCCGCTGTATGTCCGGAATTGTAGTACTATGCAGGACATGCAGCGGGTCTTGGCTCCACCCCGCACTCGCCTACCAAACTTTGGGCAACTACATTACACGTCACTTGTCCCTATGACGTGTAATGTAGCTGTAGTGAGGCTGTAGTGAAGTTAATAGCAGCATTAGGAGTGATATCCGTCATCAGTATCCATCTTCATAACAGTGTCTGTCATCAGTAGCCATCTTCATAACCTGCAGTGTCCGTCCTCAGTAGCCATCTTCATAACCTGCAGTGTCCGTCCTCAGTAGCCATCTTAGGCCCACTGAGGCATTTAGCACCTCCCTGTGCTGAACTCCTAGTTACACCTCTGCCCAAAATCCCACTGATTCTGCTTTATGGTGACTTGAGTCACATTAAATATAATAAAAATTATATAGTTGTGTTTTCATATGTACATGATACTAATCTACACCCCCATGCTTAACCCTGCCCCCAACCACACCCCTTCTCCACCCCCATCCACACCCCTTCCCGCCCCCACTGGTTTCTTGCTGAAACTGGTCCCTGGTGGAAAAAAGGTTGGGGACCACTGACCTAGAGGGTCTTACGGCCCACACAACATATTAAAATACTGACTTATTGCAGTCAACGGTAAAATCCCTTCAATACTACACACTGCCTATGAGAAAGTTACAAATTCTCCCTCTTTTTTCTGGTATCAGTGCCCAATGTCTCCATTACAGCTGTCATTGGTATTTTCAGCCTCTCTCTGCATCATAGTTGATTACAGGCAAATCTGATCAATCTGGTCTCGCCCCCTGATTTTGTGATAAATTTCTAATTTTCAACTAACTGACCAATCGTTTGGTTTTGGTTTTGTAGAAAAGCCACTGCAGTTTTTGATGCAGCTTTTTTGCAAAAGCCAAAAGTGGATCCAGCAGGAAGGAAAAACATGAGTTCTTCCTTTATATTTCCAATTTCTTTTGAATCCACTTCAGGGTTTAGTTCCTAATACTGCATCAAAAATGTGGAAAACCATTTTTAGGACAGCATGATCTTGGTGATATTCATTTCGAAGGATGCCTTCTGCACAATATAATATTTTACTAAAAGCTTTCCTTCTTTCATCTGCTGGGATTTTGATTTCTTTTCAGATCTAATCCACTGGCATATACGGTGTATGGCAGTACATCAGTCTGTGT
Source organism: Leptodactylus fuscus (assembly GCF_031893055.1). NCBI lineage: Eukaryota > Metazoa > Chordata > Amphibia > Anura > Leptodactylidae > Leptodactylus > Leptodactylus fuscus. The sequence continues at coordinate 178,498,830 of NC_134268.1, read as the reverse complement.
ACTAATAGTGCTCAGGGACTTGTTAGGGCATATGGACCTCATAAAGTTTCAAAAACAGATGAAGAAATTGGAACCACATTATTTTTACCCTTTTTAAGATCAGAGGAGATTCACTCTTTTGCATACAATGTTAAACAGATGGAGGCCACTTCTTGCTCATTAAAGGGGTATTCCCATCTTATAACATGATGGCATATTGAAGTGGAGGTTCAACCTCTGGGCCTGATCATGAGAATAAAGGGGCTAAATCTGCGGCTTCTGCAATTCCCTGCACAGCCATGTGGTCAGGACAAAATAGTTAAGGGGGTTCAGCACTAGACCAGCAACTCTTTCATTCTCAGTCATCAGGATATGTGGGAGTTCTATATGTCGGAACCCCACCATTCATAAAGTGATTACTTACCTTAGCAATATTCTCATTCATATGCCCCCTCTAAATATTTATTAGGTTAGCAAGAAGTAGAAAGTATAACTGTAGGATCCGACTGCATAAAAGTTTTTTTTGTAGTTGTTATCATGAAGATGCATAGATAATGTGCATAACTGTATTTAAGTTGTATATGCAAAACAATATGTTTTTACATAGACAATTTGCTATGTAGGTGCATTGTTTAAGTTTGATTCATTTTTAGATGTCAATCCCATATATTAAAAACTAGTAGAGATGAGCGAGTACTGTTCGGATCAGCCGATCCGAACAGCACACACGCATTAAAATGAATGGAAGCACCTGGTACTTCCGCTTTGACGCCGGCCGGCCGCTTAACCCCCCACGTGCCAGCTACGTCCATTCATTTCAATGCCTGCGTGCTGTTCAGATCGGCTGATCCGAACAGTACTCGCTCCTCTCTAAAAACTAGCTGCTACCCGTGACTTCGTCTACGGTGATTGTAGAAGTGTGTAAATCGAGTCGCGGATGAAATTTTACGATCAGTTTTACACGCCGTTAACGCCGCGTACACGTGACCGTAAACGCACACCGTAAATAGCGCGGCGCTCGGCGTAAAAATAAGAACCAAATGAGCGCCGCGTTACGCCGTGTGAATGGACCCTTACACGTGTATATGTAGACGTGTATTTTCAGCAAATACATGGGCGTTTAGTGGGTGTGAAGGAGAGCAGGGGGTGCGCTGAATAATGCAATGCATTGCAATAGTAATGTATTGCAATGCATTGCCTAATAGTGTGAGTATATGCAGGCGTAATGTTTAGTTTAGATAGTAGAGTGGGGGATTTCGAAGGCGGGATAGGTAATGTGTGTTTTTCACAGTATTGGTTTTTTTTTATTTATTTATTTTTTTATTTTACTGCTAATGAGGTTTGCAGGCTGCATCCAGCAGCTTGCAAAACAATACAGTTGTACAACAGCAGGGGGTGTCCTAAACAATGCAATGCATTGCAATCGTAATGTATTGCTATGTATTGCATAATCGTGCCAGTGCTATTGCAGGCTATGTAGCATAGCCTGCAGCAGCCTGGACACACTGAGCTGTGTGGGAGGCGTGGGAGAGCTAGCAGCTGCTATAGGAACCTTCGCGGCGGCAGCCTAGCCCAGTGTAGGCGGCGGAGATGAGCAGGAGTATGCCTCCACACAGCGAGGGACAGACGGGAGCCACGGGATAGGTAAGAGAAGGCGGCGGAGGACGCAAAGTTGGCAGGAACCGGAGACATGATGGGGGTAGCGCAGTGTATGCGCGATTGAGTAAGGGAAGGGCTATGGCATACGTGAACTTACCAGTATCGAGCTGGTGGATGGATCATGCAGAGGAAACAGCAGGGAGGTGATAATGTTGCGGGCTGGAGGCAGGATTTCGTGTGCTGCAGCCTAAGGTGGAGGCGCAAAATGGTGGCGTGCTAGTAACACGTTGTTTATGTGTGCAAAGTGCGCATGCTCCTGTGAAGCTAGTGGAGTAGTGTGGTGGGCGGTGCCGCGGATCCTCCCAGCGGTGGTGGGCGGCAAACATGGCTGGTCCGGAGAGTGACAGAGGTAGGCTCCTGCAGGATGGTGAAGGTGAGGGTGAAAGTGGGAAAGTACAGTATACGTGAATGTGAGTGTGTGGGGTTAGGGGCTAGGCTGTAGGGGGTAATGTGAAGTTTAGGGGCTTGCTATGGTCCAAAGTGTGTGAGATTGCAGAGATGGTGATGTCAGTTTGTTTTTTGTGGGGTTCGTGTGGAAAACGTATGTGGGTTATTGTGTTCAAAAGTAGCCTATTGCGCAATCGTGTGTATTAACTATGTTTGTGAAAAATTTCAGCCAAATCGGTGGAGCGGGTTTTGCGTGATTGACCGCCAAACATCCGAATATCCAAAAGTCACAAACCCACAAACTCACAAACATTTCACATTTACATACCTCCCAACTTTTGAAAAGTAAAAAGAGGGACAAAATGTGCGGCGCGCTTGGCGTGCTGCGGCAAATTTGGCTCCGCCCACTTTTATGTTGACTTTACCCACTTTTATGTTCACTCCGCCCATTCCCATTCATTTTACATGTGCTCCCACAGTATAATCCTCCTACAGTCACCCGTAAATTATATGTCCCCCCCTCTATCTCTCCTCCAGTTTCATATACACCCTTCATCTGCCCCCAGTTTCATGTCCCCCCATCTCTGCCCCCAGTGTCATGTCCTCCATCTCTGCCCCCAGTTTCATGTCCCCCCCATCTCTGCCCCCAGATTCATGTCCCCCATCTCTGCCCCCAGATTCATGTCCCTCCATATCTGCCCCCAGATTCATGTCCCTCCATATCTGCCCCCAGATTCATGTCCCTCCATCTCTGCCCCCAGATTCATGTCCCTCCATCTCTGCCCCCAGATTCATGTCCCCCCATCTCTGCCCCCAGATTCATGTCCCCCCATCTCTGCCCCCAGATTTATGTCCCTCCATCTCTGCCCCCAGATTCATGTCCCCCATCTCTTCCCCCAGATTCATGTCCCCCCATCTCTGCCTCCAGATTCATGCCCCCCATCTCTGCCCCCAGATTCATAAGTGGTCATTAGAAAAAAAGTTAGTTTAGTGGTAGAATCCCTTTAAGGCTGGTCTTACACGAATGTAGTTTAAGTCCGCAAATGGTCCGCAATTGAGGGTTTTCAATTGCGGACACATTATACTCAGTGCGGCCTCTTACACCACCGGATATTTTATCCATGGTGTGCCGGGCCGCAACCGAACATGTCCGCAATGGCCGCAATTCACGGCACTGCACGGACTCGCCCATAGAACTCTATGGGCGAGTGCGGCAGCTCACGGACATCTGCGGAGTGTAAGTTGATGATCAGCAACTAGTGTTGCTGATCAGCAACTTGCGGACCGCAAATGCAATACGGTCGTGTAAGACCAGCCTAAGACTGAGACCCCACATTGCAAAAACACAACTTTTTTTTTGTTGCAGATTTTGCTGCGGTTTTTTGAGCCAAAGCCAGGAGTGGATTGAGCAGAAGGTAGAACTCTAAGAACTTCTTATATAGTTCCCATTACTTTTGTAGCCATTCTTAGCTTTGGCTCAAAAAAACGCAACAAAATCTGCAACAACAAAAACTGCATTTCCGCAACGTGGGGCCTCATTCTAAAACAGCAATTTGTGTGAGTATGGAGGGAGGATGGTAGTCACTGTTCTACCCCCACTGATCTTTTATTGATGACCTGTCCAGAAGAGAAGTCATGAATAAAAAGAAACTGAACTATGCCTATAATATGACTTTTTACAGACGCAATGTTGGTGTCTGGCTAGGTTCAGATTTGGACTTCCTGTTCCGTTCCCCTATTCTGATTATAAAACAGTGAGACAAAAGTCCTGTAAGCAAGGTTTTCTGTTTTTTAAGCGGATTGGGTTTCTGTTTTTGGAGTCCGCAAGTGGACCCAAAGAATGGAAACATGATCACAGGTGTGAACCTAGTGTTCCTTGTACATCACATCCACACATTTAATGACCCTACCATTCACATTGAGTAAAGTGGAGCTGATTCTGCCACGATAAATTGCGGCAGAATCAGCGCCACTTTACTCCATGTGAATACCCCCTAATTTCCACATCCCCGCACACTACACATGTACAGCTTCACTTTTTCCCCTTCAGCTGCCTCCCAATATGCAGTCTCATGTAAAAATCATTACCCCTCCCCCACCTACAACATGGGACTGCATGCAGACAGCACTATCCTCTCCCCCTGCTTCAGCTCCACCCTGCAGGCAGTCCCATGAATAAAGCAGCCCTACAATTTATGCAGTCCCATGCATTTAAATTAAAAAAAAAAAAATACACAAAAACCCCCCACAAAAGCCACCCTCTCCAACCTTCAGCCACTAGAACATGGAGTTCCATATAACTTATCACTACAACTTATTCCAAAGTTCAGCAAAATGAAGTTTCAAATTAAACAATGTATACCCTGTCTGCCTTTTTCCCCTCAGTGCACAGATTGCAGGTTTGTGAAGCATTCTGGACACCTGATTCACCCCACATAGAGACATTTATTATTACTTACACAGGGAGAGCTTGCTCTTCTCAGGTGGACTGGGCTGTAGAGGAAGGAGGGAGGGAGCAGCCGCTGCTGCTCATAGGTAACGTGTTCAGTCTTCTCTTCCGGCTCAGCGGGAGGTCGCGCGACCCAGTGAGCTGTGGGAGAGGAGACGCAGCAGAGAGCTGGGAGATCGGGGCAAAGAGAGTTTTTACGGACAGAACACTCGGGGCAAAGCGGGACAAACACTAAGCTAAGCGGGATGGCGGGACAGAACTCCAAAATCGGGACTGTCCCGCCAAAATCGGGACGGTTGGGAGGTATGCATTTATAATATTAGTAGGATACCTACTGTGGGTAGGTTAGCTCGGTAGCAGCAGTGGTGCAGACCCAAACAGTCAAAACAGAGACATAAAATATGCAAGAAAAAAAAAAGGAAAATAAACAAACCTTCACTTCAGGCACAAAATGAGCAAAACAAAATACCTGCTCGTCTGAACCACTAGCTAAACAGAACGGATAACCTAACTATACATGTGGCTCACTTCTAGCCACACAAACACAACAGCTGCAATATAGTCTCACCAGACTCAGGGTTACAGGACAGAACCATACACCTCCTTACACTTCATGGAACGGCACTGCCAGTGGTGTAACTAGGAATGGTGGGGCCCCGTAGCGAACTTTTGACATGCCTGCCCCCAAGAGGGGTATGTGGGCGTGCAGGCTGTATGTGAACAAGAGGGTGATGTGGGGTGCAGGGTATGTATGAAAAAGAGGGGGGTATGGGGGTGCAAACTGTGTGCGAGCAAGAGGGTGATGTGGAACAGGGAACTCTTCATTCCATCACACTCTTGCTCACCCACAGCCTGCACCACCCATTCCCCCTTCTTTCTCACACACAGCCTGTGCCCCACGTCACCCACTTTGCTCACACACAGCCTGCACCACCCATTCCCTCCTCTTGCTCACATAGGGGAAATGGGGGGTACAGGCTTTGTATGAGAGATAGGGGAATGGGGGTGCAGATTTTCTCACACACAGCCTGCACACCCATGTAGCCCTCTTGATCACAGGCAGCCTGTAACACATTCCCCCCATTGTACACTGACCTGTATAATACAGATAGCTCCACCCACACAATACTTTGATTCTATCTTGGTAGGTTAAAGGACCTTTGATGACGTCATGACACAGGTCCTTAACCTACTAAGATAGATGCCGACACAAAGGAATCAGGGCTTGGGGACAGTGGGCAGGAGGGATAAAAGTTTCTCGTGCCCGCTGTCATTATGCAAGTGCCAGGAGGTAGGGGCCCGGACAGAAAGCGGCCCTGCTTGGATACAGTAGTGAAGCCTGCAATTGCTGGCTTCACTACTGTTAAAAGATGGACTGTGCAGGATGCAGCTCCTCTCCCCTCCGCACCCATCTTCAGGCAGCACCCCTTGCTGCAGTAAATAGGGCACATTACCTGCTGGAGTTACTCCAGCAGGTAACGGCCTATTAAAAAAAAAAAAAAAATCTGCAGCAGTAGCGACTGCCACCGGGCCCCCTAGTATCCCAGGCCCTGTGTCAGCTGCTACCCCGATACTTACGCCCCTGCGCACTGCAATGCAAGAGCTGCAGCCTTTTTCTGGCCTAGTAATGAGTCAAAGATCTACACCTGGGCTGAGGCCTACTCCAGATCCGCCCTGGACCACACATACATCAGAAACCTGGGGCTGATATATCTGGACTCCAAAGCTCTGACAGACAGTTATTGCTAGGGATACTTGATGCACCCTGTGAATAGTTTCCTAAGCCACTTCCAAATTAAGTCACCATCGCCTATAATGACAAAGGGGGTCATTTACGGTATCATTTGCACTTCTTCTGCAATTCTTTTTTATTTCTCATTTTGTGTGTCTTATCTAGTAAAAAGGCGCACATATCTCAGAAATCTCAATTCTGTTGACCGAACACCACTGTCCCTTCAACCAGCTAAGCTATATGCTGGTAGTCAAACTCCCAGTGATCTGATAGTTATGACCTATCTTTACACAATCAACGTCAGATCCCTAGGCCTGGTTGAATAGGAATATAAGAATGAATAGGTGCCATGGAAGCAGGGTCGCAAAATCGGACAGAAATAAGACCTGTCATATATTTTGTGACCTGGACTGTTGGCCCACACACGGGACGACGTAATTCACAGTCATGTGTAAGGGCCCATAGAGATGAATGGGTCAGCGTGCTATCCGGGAAAAACCTGGATAGCACCCTGACATTTCACACAGTTGCCCCGTAACTATAGTCAGATCAGCTGTGTCAGTGACTATTAGCAATGTAGGAGGTTTCTTTCTCTTGTCACTGGAGCCCCTATTGATGCCACAGTTACAAACAAATAAATAAATAATAAAATGTACTAGTAAATATTCATCAAAGCTCATTTATTACCTTCTAGGAACATATTGTGCACAAATATTAATATACACACGTGTACACTTAAAAGTCATTTTTAACTAATCACATCCTTGCATAGGCTTTAGAAAGTCTATTCCCCACCTACCTTTTGTATGTAAATAGCCTCAGTGGTTTCTGAATAAGTCCGTTTTTATTCATGTGCTAATTAGTCTGGTGCATGATACATCGTGCACACCTCTCCCTGTTGTTTCCTATGGCAGACTGCTGCTGATGATGACTCAGCTTCCTGTTTGCCTCACACACATAGGAGATAATAGAAGAGACGAGTGCTGCTGGGAACTTCCTGTGCTGGCAGGAAGCTCATTATCATATGAATAAAAACGGACTTATTCAGAAACCACTGAGGCAATTTACATACTAAAGGTAGGTGTGAAGTAGCATTTCTAAAACCTATGCAAGCATGTGATTAGATAGAAATGACTTTTCCCAGTGATAGAGCCCCTTTAAAAAAAATACAAATAAAAAATGGGGGAAAAAACATTATTATTATGGCTGACCCATTTGCCTGAGACTACTCTTATCAATTTGCTAATTTAAAGACTAAAAAGTATCTCAATAATTTTTCTTTTAATATTTTACATAGTGTACCCCCAATTTAAATGGAATTTAAATTGGGGTACACTGTGTAAAATAAATAAAAATAAATTTAAAAAATAAAATTTGTCTTACTAAGGTACTATTGTATAACCTTACATTTTTCTCTGTGGTTTTTTTTTTCCCTTTATTAAATCTATAGGGAAAACATTTTCGCAGGTAAAAACGCTAGAATCCCACCCACTTTTCCTGTAAAGTAAAATGTCACGATTTTTCCTGACGTGTTTGTTGCCTGTGGGGCTCCTGCCTTAGGCCTGGTTCAGTGGTGTAACTAGGAATGGCGGGGCCCATGGGGAACTTTTGACATGCCCCTCCCCAACCGACACCGATGCCAAAGACCTCGACTGACCTCTTCCTCCGCATTCCTGCGCGCTCTATTATGTCCCTTAGTGGCCCCTGCATACAGTATTATGTCCCTTAGTGGCCCCTGCTCACAGTATTATGTCCCTTAGTGGCCCCTGCTCACAATATTATATCCCTTAGTGGACCCTGCACGCAATATTATGTCCCTTAGTGGCCCCTGCACACAGTATTATGTCCCTCAGTGGCCCCTGCACACAGTATTATGTCCCTCAGTGGCCCCTACACACAGTATTATCCCCCATAGTGGCCCCTGCACACAGTATTATGTTCCTTAGTGGCCCCTGCACATATTATTATCCCCCATAGTGGCCCCTTCACACAGTATTATGTCCCACTATGGACACTTATAAACAATTATTATACTCTGGGGTCTTTTCAGACCCCAGAGTTTAATAATCGGAGACCCAGGGGAATAAAAACATTAAAAAACACTGTTACCTGACCCCTGGCTCTGTTGCAGTCCTCCGTTGTTGGCCTTCTTCAATGACGTCGGACGTCACATGACCCGGGACGCAGGCCGGGTTCATGTGACATTAGACAACTAGGCAGAAGCCTGCCTGGAGAGGTAAGTAACACAGTTTTTTATGTTTCTTACGTCTCTCGGGCCTCCGATCATTATCTGCAAAGATCCCCGAGTATAATAATAGTCTTTGTGGGGCCCGCGGTGTCACCGATCCCGGCCCAGCCAGGATCGGTAAGTAAATAGGGCCCATTACCAGCTGGAATAACTCCAGCCAGTAACGGCCTATTAAGAAAAATGAAAAAAAACGAGGCGGTAGCAGCTGTCACCGGGCCCCCTAATGTCCCGGGCCCTGTGGCAGCTGCCTCTGCGGTAGTTACGCCACTGGCCTGGTCAATAAAGATGTTGCATTATAACCTTTGTTTACGTACTTATCAGGTAGGTTATAAAAGTTACTTGGGGATCCAATCCCTTGCTCTCCAATAATGCCAGGAATAAGAGGACTGAAACACCTATATATGGCCATAGCACAAGACGATCATGTGGTTTTCCCAACCCATACAGATCAATGGGAAAAGATTTTCATTCTATTTTGGTCTGTCATATATAACTATGAAGATAGCGCCGCCTACTTAAAAATGTTTTGTTTTTAATATAGCTGTACAGATTTTGGCCCTGTTGACATGAATTTTTGGGTTCCTGGATTTGAACCTGGTCAAAGACATCTGCATGAAGTTTGGATGTTCTCTCCTACCCTGGTTTCCCCCCAGATATTGAAAACTATACTGATGGATAAACTGACTTTCCATGTAAAAATGACCCTAGTGGGTGTTTGGGATGAGAGTCTGTACGGCAGTCACTGATACCCAACTCCTTGTGTTTTGAGTTCTTTGTGTTTGTCATTGTCCGTCACTGTCATTAAGCCCAGGGTATCATTATTAAAGAACCGACTCATGCAAATTTGCGGCCGACATCTCTATTTTAAAAACTTGGTCTGCTTTACCAAGAGTCAGATATCTCCCATATTTCTTGAGACTCCTAGATAATCCATTAAAGTACAGAAGCGTGATCTAGCAGGGCTGTCATTACAATTTAGAAGATCAATGTAATAATCAAAGAACCTTCCAAGGGTTTTCTCAGCTTGTCATTCAGTGATTATGGCAGGAGACACAGCCTGCATTTTGACAGGCCTACATCTACTATGGCATAGCTCTATTAAAGGGAACCTGTCAGGGCCATTAGTGACACGAAACCAGCCACAGGTCCTTTATAGCCCAAAAGGCTTATTGTCCCACATAGTGTCGTTGTACTACCCAGTGTCTGTACTCCTGCTGCCTGTGTAGATCAATGAAACTGAGGTATACTTCCATTTTCTTGTAAACCACAGAGAAGACAACAGGAACACCAGAAAAGAGTCTGATGCAACTCATTGGACTCTGACTCTCAAGTAAGAGATGATTATATATATATATATATATATATATATATATATATATATATATTCGTATATACTCGAGTATAAGCTGAATTTTTCAGCCCAGTTTTTGTGCTGAAAAAGCCCCCCTCAGCTTATACTTGAGTTGGGGGGGGGGGGCGAAAATTACTGTGAAACACAAACACATTAGGTAACCCTGTGTCTGAAAGTGCCCAGTCTACTGAATATAGGGTATCTGCAGTGCTCCTGTTCTGTCGGGAAGGGGTTAATAGCAGCACTGCAGATACCCTATATTCAGCCAGGCTGAATTCCAAGGGGGGAAAGAAAAAACTCAGTCCTCAAGCTCAGGGAAGGGGCAGACAGACAACCAAAACACCCCCTCCCCTTCCCCAGCACCCAGCAACTACTGCACCCAAAAACTACAACCATTTTAATTTTTCAAATTTTCCAGTAGCTGCTGCATTTCCCCCCCTCGGCTTATACTCGAGTCAATAAGTTTTCCCAGTTTTTTTGTGGTAAAATTAGGGGCCGCGGCTTATATTAGGGTCGGCCTATACTTGAGTATATACGGAGTATGCAGGGCCGGCGTCAGCGCACGGCATAGTCGGGCAAGTGCCGGGGACCACAGAGCCTCTGGGGGCCCCCCGGCACTTGGCCGCCCCAGCACTTGCCTGTCCCGATTTCAGCTCATCGGCGTCCGACGGATGCCGATGAGCTGAATACATAGGCGATTAAAGCAGGAGCTGTGAGCTCAGCTCCTGCTTTAAAGCTCTGGCCCAGCTTGCGTGTGTAGGTGCGATGACGTCATCACATCGCGCTTACACACGCAAGCCGAGCCGCAGCTTTAAAGCAGGAGCTGAGCTCACAGCTCCTGCTTTAATCGCCTATGTGAATGGAGTGAGAGAGCGGAGAGAGGAGCGTCGGGGGAACGATGGAAGGTGAGTGTAAGTGTTTGTTTTGTATTAAATATTAAGGTGGAACATAATGAAGAGGGCCCATGAAACTGGGGGGCAAATGAAGGGGAGGGGGGGAACGGCATGACACTGGGAAAGATGAAGGGGGTGGGGAGAGAACGGCATGACACTGGGGACAGAGATGGAGGGGGCCTCATTGAAACTGGGGGGGGGCAAATGAAGGGGAGGGGGGGACGACATGACACTGGGGACAGAGATGGAGGGGGCCCAATGAAACTGGGGGGGCAAATGAAGGGGAGGGGGGGAACGGCATGACACTGGGGACAGAGATGGAGGGGGCCCAATGAAACTGGGGGGGCAAATGAAGGGGAGGGGGGGGGAACGGCATGACACTGGGGCAGATGAGGGGGTGGAACGGCATGACACTGGGGCAGATGGGGGGTGGAACAGCATGACACTGGCGCAGAGACGGGGGACATGAAACTGTGGGCAGATGAAGGGGGAGAACGTGATGAAACTGGGGACAGAGATGGAGGGAGGGACATGAAACTGGGGGCAGAGGAAGGGTGTATATGAAACTGGGGGAGAGATGGAGGGGGAGCATATAATTTACGGGTGACTGTAGGAGGATTATACTGTGTGGGAGCACATGATAAATGAATGAGACTGGGCGGAGTCAACATAAAAGTGGGTGGAGGCAAATTTGCCGCGGCGCACAGAGCGCGCTGCACATTTTGCCCCTCTTTCTACTCTTTAAAAATTGGGAGGTATGGCGTTGGTGACGCCACACTCCTGCGTGACGTCACTCGCTTCATCTGCGACGCACAGTGTCTCGACTCCCCCGCCTCCTTTACAAGGGGGCCCACTGAGGCTCTGTCGCCCAAGGGCCCATAAAAACCTGGAGCCGGCCCTGGGAGTATGTATATATCTATATCTATATCTATATCTATATATATATATATATATATATATATATATTTAGAATGGGGAGCTTTAGGGTAAGTTCACAAGGGTTTTTTTTGGACCGGAACCTGAGGCGGGAGGGGGGGCCTAGTCGGGAGGAGGGAATGTCTTCAATCGCGAGGCGAAACAGCCTGAAGAATGAGCATCTCACTTTTTTTTCTGAGCAAGCCGGCTCTCGGAAAAAACACCTGACCGGCTCCCATTGATTTCAAAATTCTGACCAAAAACTCTGTGTGAGCTTACCCTTATCACAGAGCTGTCTATTTACGCTGTTTTAGACACATTCATGGAAATGCTTTGACTCACCGGTGGCTTCTTTTGTTTCTCTATCCAGCCCAGACCACCATGTCTTTTTCCAGCCTTAACTCGTCACTGGTACTTGCTATTTAGACAATTTTGACTCCTACTATTCTCCCGATCTATTCCAATCTCTACACGGTAGAGGTAATACTGTTGGTAATACTGTTGGTAATACTGTTGGTAATACTGTCTAAATAGTGGCCAATGTAAATATGGTGCTTGCATCACGCTCCACAAAGTAATAAAACCCCCTTTAGGCCTTACACTATATTAGTGCTATTCACAGCAGCAATATTGTCCTTTTTGTGCGCAACATAGTAATAATACCCCCACAGAATTAGGTTAGATTCCTTTCTGTGTCGGTCTCTCCATCTTTCGGGTCCGCCAGGAAACCCAAAATACAGAGACAGACTGCTGTGTTAGCACTTACACATAGACATCGGCAGACCCCATTGACTATAATGGGGTCTTCCGTTTCCAGAAAGAAACCAAGAGAAAAATCCTCCATGCAGTATGTTTCTCTTTGCCGTTGAGTTTTCTGTGATTTTTCACCATTCAATGTATCCACTATCTCTAACCACAGATGCCAGATCCCTCAGTGCAGACTCCAGGTCAGTCACCATACATTCACATAACAGTTCAGACTCTCCTTTTCTTCTAAGGGGGAATTCACACGGAGCAAAGTGGCACTGATTCTGCCACGATAACTCGCAGCAGAGTCAGCTCTGATAAAGAAACTCCCATTGACTTCAATGAGGTCTGTTTTCCGCACAGAACACATTGAAATCAATGGGAGTTTTTTTTTTGTTTTTTTTTTATCAGCGCCCATTCTACCGCAAGTTATCGTGGCAGAATCAGCGCCACTTTACTTTGTGTGAATGCCCTCTTAAGCTCCATTTACTGGCTTGAGGACCTACACAGCTCTGTTCATCAGGCCATATCTGTGTAGGTCCTGGTAAAGAAGCGGAAAGAGAACTGCTGTGCTACTAATACCACGCCTGCTCATCCACAGTTTTATCAGTAAGTACAGAAGGGGGAGGAGAGGATTTTGAAAAGAAAAGGTACAGATGTGTATAGTTTTCAACAGTAGCTGCTTCCAGAGACTGCAAACACAACTGAACCATAGTCCTACCACTATGGGCTGCAACACACTCTTTGCCCAGAAACGCAGTGCTAAAGCGCTGCAGGAACAGCCACGGCGTGAACGCATCGTGGTTCTTCCCACAGCGTTTTGAACAGAAAGTTCACGGTGTTTTACTCTGCGGACTTTCTGTTACTATTATATCTACGGGGAAGCCGCTTGCGTTTCCATAGATATAATTGACATGCTGTGATTTTAAAAACCGCAACGGTTTTGGAAATCGTAGAGTGTCTGCGCTGCAATTTTTTCAGCAAAGTGGGCATGAGATTCACATGAATGCCATCCACTTTGCAAGTACTGTAAAACGCCGTGAGTACTGCAAGTACTGTAAATTGCGGCGTTTCCAGCCCGTGGGGCCTCGGCCTTGGGAATTTAAAAGAGGATCTTTCATGTCCTCAGGCACATATGGTTTTATATACCGCTAAAAAGCTGACAGTGCGTTAAATTCAGCACACTGTTGGTTTTCCCAGTATGTGCCCCGGGGCTGGAGATATCTGTGCCATTGTCAGGAACGCCCTTCTGAGAGTGGGCAGCAGGGCCGGCGTCAGCGCACAGCATAGTCGGGCAAGTGCCGGGGCCCTCAGAGCCTCTGGGGGCCCCCCGGCACTTGCCCGCCCCAGCACTTGTCTGTCCCGATTTCAGCTCCATTGGACGCCGATGAGCTGAATACATAGGCGATTAAAGCAGGAGCTGTGAACTCAGCTCCTGCTTTAACGCTATGGCCCGGCTTTCATGTGTAGGCGCAATGTGATGATGTCATTGCGCCTACAACTATGTGAATGGAGTGAGAGCGGAGAGAGTAGCGTCGGGGGAGCGATGGAAGGTGAGTGTAAGTGTTTGTTTTATATTAAATATTAAGGTGGAACATAATGAAGAGGGCCCATGAAACTGGGGGGCAAATGAAGGGGAGGGAGGGAACGGCATGACACTGGGCAGATGAAGGAGGGGGGAGAACGGAATGAAACTGGGGACAGAGATGGAGGAGGCCCAATGAAACTGGGGGCAAATGAAGGGGAGGGGGGAACAGCATGACACTGGGGCAGATGGGGGGGGAACAGCATGACACTGGGGCAGAGACGGGGGACATGAAACTGTGGGCAGATGAAGGGGGAGAACGGCATGAAACTGGGGACAGAGATGGAGGGGGGGACATGAAACTGGGGGCAGAAGAAGGGTGTATATGAAACTGGGGAGAGATGGAGGGGGGTATATAATTAACAGGTGACTGTAGGAGGATTATACCGTGTGGGAGCACATGAAAAATGAATGAGAATGGGCGGAGTCAACATAAAAGTGGGTGGGGCTAAATTTACCACGGTGCGCTGTGCTTTCTACTCTTTAAAAATTGGGAGGTATGGCGTTGGTGACGCCACACTCCTGCGTGACGTCACTCGCTTCATCTGCAACGCACAGTGTCTTGACTCCCCCGCCTCCTTTACAAGGGGGCCCACTGAGGCTCTGTCGCCCAAGGGCACATAAAAACCTGGAGCCGGCCCTGGTGGGCAGAGATCTGTCCTGTTATAAAGGCACCAATATCTCCAGCCCCGGGACACATAACTGTCAGCTTTTTATAAAACCACATGTGCCTGAGGACATGAAAGATCCTCTTTTAAATTCCTAAAGCAGATTTTTTTTTTTTTTTTTTGATTCATTTTTTTTTCCGCAGTATTTTATGTTGTTTTTCTCTTTGGATGGTCTTCTCTTATTAAACCTATAGGGAAAATGCAAGCGTTTCTGCAGGTATAATTGACATGCTGTGTTTTTGAGGCTGAGGCCCCAAGCTGCAGAAAAGCAGCTTTTTCTGTTGCAGATTTTGCTGCGGTTTTTTGAGCCAAAACCAGGAGTGGATTGAGCAGAAGGGAGAATTATAAGAATTTTTTATATATTCCCCATTCCTTTTGTAGCCATTCTTGGGTTTGACTCAAAAAACCGCAGCTAAATCTGCAACAAAAAAGCTGCGATTCCACAATGTGGGGTCTCAGCCTGAAAATGCAGCTTTTCCGCAGCGTTTTTTGTTTTTCATGCAGTGTGTGCATAGGATTAGCCAGAATATCATTCACTTTGCAGGTACTGTAAAATGCTACAATTCTGCCCACTGCGTTTCTGCAATATAGGGCTTCATCCTAAGGCAAAGGACCTACGTTGCAGCTTTTTTTTGGTGCAGATTTTGCATCTGCAACACAAAAAGCTGCGTTTCTGCAACGTGGGGCCTTAAGCCTCAAGAAGTGACCTGCAGCTGAAAAGTGCTGCAGAAAAGACTAAGGCAAAAACACATGTTTTTTCTGCAGTGTTATCTATTGCGGACTTCATGCCTCTCGCATACCTATAGGGAAAACACAACGGTTTATGAAATCGTAGCAATTACACAGTGGATATTTTTCTGCAATGTGTGGATGGCATTAGCCAGAATACCATCCATTTTGCAGGTATTGTGAAATGCTGCTGATTTTTCCACCAAGACCAAATCGCACAGCATTTTTGAAACATGGGCTCCAGTCTAAGGCCTGGTTCACATCTGGGTTCGGAATTCCGTTTAGGGAGTCCACTTGGAGAGCCTCCGAAAGGAATATCAAATGCTTTGACAAGCAGTGAGCAATGAAAGCACACGGACCCCATAGGCTATAATGGGGTCCGTTTGTTTTCTGCACAAGTCATGTGGAGAGGAAAGTAGTGCTGTACTCCCTCCTGATTAAGCCCATTCATCTGGGAATCTGTTCTCGCTCCAGTGGCGTAACTACCGCCGTAGCAGCAGAGGCAGCTGCCAAAGGGCTCAGAACATTAGGGGCCCGGTGACAGCCGCTACCGCTGCTATCATTATACTCAGGGGTCTTTTCGGACCACTGAGTATAATGATCAGCAGCCCGGGAGAGGTAAGAAACATAAAAAACACTGTTACTTACCTCTCCACGATCCGGGCAGGCTTCGGCCTAGTCGTCTGACGCCTCATGACCTCAGCCTGCGTCCTGGGTCATGTGATGTCTGAAGTAATTGAAGATGGACTACTTCGGAGGCCAACATCGTAGGAGCCGGGAGATAGGTGAGTAACAGGTTTTTTTTATGTTTTACTCCCCCTGGGTCTGAAAAGACCCCAGAGTATAATTTTTTATGGGTGTCCACAGTGGGACATAATACTGTGTGCAGGGGCCACT
Source organism: Leptodactylus fuscus (assembly GCF_031893055.1). Classification (NCBI taxonomy): domain Eukaryota; kingdom Metazoa; phylum Chordata; class Amphibia; order Anura; family Leptodactylidae; genus Leptodactylus; species Leptodactylus fuscus. The sequence continues at coordinate 178,482,591 of NC_134268.1, read as the reverse complement.
ATGGGGTACAATACTGTGTGCAGGGGTCACTATGGGGTATAATACTGTGTGCAGGGGCCACAATGGGGGATCATACTGTGTGCATGGGCCACTGAGTTACATAATAGTGTGTGCAGGGGCCACTAAGGGACATAATACTGTGTGCAGGGGCCACTAAGGGACATAATACTGTGTGCAGGGGCCACTATGGGGTATAATACTGTGTGCAGGGACCACTAAGGGGCATAATAGAGCGCGCAGGAATGTGTAGGCGGGGGTGGGTCAAGGTTGTCGGTGTTGGTCGGGGTGGCCATGTGAAAAGTTCGCCACGGGGCCCCGACATTCCTAGTTACGCCACTGTCTGGCTCCCATTGTTTTCAGGACTTCCTACTTGTTATTCCCATGGATTCCACTGCACGAGCCTCCATCTGATTAAGTCTCATTAACCTGAGACTCATCAGTAAGTAAACATGTGGCAGAAAGTCAAAGCTCCACTTTGAAATGAGCTCCATCTTTCCTTGTGTGAACCTAAAGGTCCATTCAGACGTAAGGTTTTTGGCGCAGATTTTGACATTGAATCTGCGTCAGAATTCACATGGGAAAAACGCCTCCCCATATTCTATGGGTTCCACTCGCTTTATTTTTCCACTAGCGGGGAAAAAAAAAAAAAAAAAAAAAAAAAAAAAGCTTCCTTCAGGCGGCTTGCACCTGCAAAAACCAATGCAGTCAATGGGAGGTGGAAAATCCATGTCGCGGATTTTGGCTTGGAATTGGCAAAAAATGCACAGAAAGACCGCTAGCAGTTTTTTCAAGGTCCATACACTGTGCTGGAGGGAAAAAACAAAAAACTAAAAAAAGCCTCAAAAACGCTCCAAAATCTGCTTCAAAAAACCATATCCTAATTCCTGAAGTGGATTTTTTCCTCATCAAAAAACTGTGTGAATAGACCCTAAGGGACTATTCACATGGAGGAAAATGGTGCTTTATTTGGCACTGAATTTTCCACGCTGAAAAAAAAAAGCCTCCTATTGACCTCAATGGGTGCTGCTAGCTTTTTTTTTTTCCCCCACTAATGGAACCAAAGGAACCCATTGAAGTAAATGGGAGGCTTTTTTCCCCAGCATTGAAATTCCACACCAAATTCCTTAACATTTTCCTCTGTGTGAATGGACCCTAAGGCTGAGTTCAGATGGTGTTTTTTGGTCCCGAAATTAACGCAGAGGCCACCCCAGATTCCGGACCAAAAAACGGACAGCCACGACTGGATGCTGGATGCACAGACATCCAGCATGCGGCTCCGGATTAGGCCCAAATCAATGAGCCTAGGCGGTTGGGAGTGTCTTCAGGTGGATGTCCATGGCTGAACCAGCCACAGAATCCGCCTGGAGAAAGGGCATGTCGCTTCTTTTATCCACGATCGGGAACAAACCGCTCGCGGAAAAAAAGAAATGACCGGCACCCATTGATTTAAATGGAAAACTTTTTTTGATTAGGATTTTGACACGGATTCCGCGTCAAAATCCAGACCAAATAACCCCGTCTGAACTCAGCCTAAGGGTAAGTCCACACAGCAGAAAATGAAGAGGAGTTTTAGGTTAGGGCCCCACATTGTGGAAACACAGCTTTTTTTGTAGCAGATTTTGCTGCGGTTTTTTGAGCCAAAGCGAGGGGTAGATTGAACAGAAGGTAAAAGTATAAGACCTTCCTATATATTTCCCACATCTTTTGTATCCACTCCTGGCTTTGGCTCAAAAAACCGCAGCAAAATCTGCAAAAAAAGAAAAAAAAAAAAAGCTGCATTTCCGCAATGTGGGGCCTCAGCCTTAATCTGCCTCAGATTCATCTTCATTTACTACTCCCTGCTGCAGAATGCTGAAGTGGAGCATCTGCCACGGAATAGGCCCAGATGAATGTGCCTAACCAGCAGGGGGAAGTCTTGAGCTATGGACTCTGTGGCTGAAATTAATTAAATACAAAGGGAGGCAGATCCAGTTTGGAATCTTCTGCTAAATGTAAGGCAGAATTTGCCTCAGTGGCAGATTCTACTGTGTGAACATACGCTAACGGAAACCATCAGGATCCAGTTTGTCAATGAGCACCTAACTGCAGTGTTGCGCCTCTCTGGCAAATATTTTGCGTCTTGGGAATTTCACTATTTACTGATCTCTGCTTTGCAGGATTGTCTACCTATTAACTTAATAAATTGAAAGTTAAAACTGTAGACACAATAAAAAGAAATTGCTATGTCTTCATCTAAATCTGTTTGCATTACTGACACTTACACAAAATGACACCCTGAAGAGCTTGTGGCTGCAGCCATATGCTACTGACAGTTTGCTTAAAGATCCTTTATCTACATTTTCACTAAAGATTAAGTGACTATTATTAATCCAAAGGAATGACAGACAACAAAACCCCATTACTCGTAACATTTGATTAAGAGAAGTGGTTAAAAGACCGATGTAGGAGAGAGTCATCTGTAACGTGCCATATGCAGGATATATTCACATCTGTGAAAGTCACATTCGGAACGCCAAGGAGGTCTGGAGAAAAACCGTACTTTATTCTTTGCTTCTGTCTAATACCAAAGAAAACTGCACACGTTGTATGCAGACCCAAAGTTATTCACAGGGGGAGGGGGCTTCACCCATATTACACCACACGTTCTCCATGCCAGATGAGGTTAATAATTGCACTGTGAATCGTTCACTTATAATTTGGGTCAGAGGCGACTCAATACTGTACATACATGACATTTGCTGCCATATGGTTTAAAGTCATTCCAGCATGAGAACTGACTCAGCAGGAAATGGTGATCACACGCAGCCATGTAGTATAGCACTGCACGCAGCCATGTAGTATAGCACTGCACGCAGCCATGTTATCCCAGTACTACACGCAGCCATGTTATCCCAGTACTACACGCAGCCATGTTATCCCAGTACTACACGCAGCCATGTTATCCCAGTACTACACGCAGCCATGTTATCCCAGTACTACACGCAGCCATGTTATCCCAGTACTACACGCAGCCATGTTATCCCAGTACTACACGCAGCCATGTTATCCCAGTACTACACGCAGCCATGTTATCCCAGTACTACACGCAGCCATGTTATCCCAGTACTACACGCATTCATGTTATCCCAGTACTACACGCAGCCATGTATCCCAGTACGACAAGCAGCCATGTAGTATAGCACTGCACGCAGCCATGTATCCCAGTACTACACGCAGCCATGTATCCCAGTACTACACGCAGCCATGTATCCCAGTACTACACGCAGCCATGTATCCCAGTACTACACGCAGCCATGTATCCCAGTACTACACGCAGCCATGTATCCCAGTACTACACGCAGCCATGTATCCCAGTACTACACGCAGCCATGTATCCCAGTACTACACGCAGCCATGTATCCCAGTACTACACGCAGCCATGTATCCCAGTACTACACGCAGCCATGTATCCCAGTACTACACGCAGCCATGTATCCCAGTACTACACGCAGCCATGTATCCCAGTACTACACGCAGCCATGTATCCCAGTACTACACGCAGCCATGTATCCCAGTACTACACGCAGCCATGTATCCCAGTACTACACGCAGCCATGTATCCCAGTACTACACGCAGCCATGTATCCCAGTACTACACGCAGCCATGTATCCCAAGACTGATCTGAATGTGAAGCTGATAAATCAGATTTCAGAGCTGCAAAGTTTACAATGCCATATAGAAATGCCAAATCTCTTTACCTAAAGATTTAGCCCATGCATACCAGGCACAGATCTTAATTTCCTGTACACCTATTTGTAAAGTTCACAAAATAAGTAATAACCAATGTAATTTTTGTTACAGATTGCAAGCATATGACCACCATGCTAGAGAATGAGATCTGTTACAAATGACGTAGTAGTACTCACTACAACCCCCATAGTGACTTTATTGGTGACACATAGCAAGTTACAACTGTAGCCTTTCCTTCAGTGACCAGGTGGGTCAGATGGCTAAATATTAGCCACAAGGTATTCATGTTCTCCAGTTAACTAGTGGTACAGTTGAAAGTACGCGGCATGCCCTTTACTGAGAGTAATAGGTACAAGTTTACTGGTAAAAGTCCTGAGCCCTTGGGCAATCACACTAGAGGGGTAAACATACTTAGAAAGCAATTCCTTCCCTTAGGTGACCCCAAATCTACATTTTTTGTGACAGATCGTGTAGAGCAGACATGCTGTGCCAGTCACACAGGAAAGTTACATATTACATTTACCATATGGAGACATGTGTTACACGTCAGCCGGCATGCCAAAAAATATGCCAGCCAGCAAAATGTGCATAGAAAACGCCTGGGGATTTTTCACATGCCAAAGCCAAGGGTGGGCTTCAAGCCGATGTGCAGGTCCTCCCCATAGTCTTTTGCAAGTGGATTCCTTGCTGAGCAGTGACGTGTCCACCTGAAGAGCTCCGGATCGCTGCGTTAACCCCTCGGCTCCTGCAAGGCTGCTTGGAGGCTCCCAAAACAAAGTTCTGTAGTGCACTGACTTCTATCATATTCAGAGTCCAAGTGTCACAGAACTTTGATTTATGAGGCCACAGAGAGGGCTCCACAATGGTCTCCAATTGTCGCTTCATGGCAATGCCATCCTGTGCCATAGGACCCACTGGCAATGAGGTTGGTGCCGAAACAAAAAACATAAGCTGCTGGGAGAAATGTGGAGGTAAAGCAAAAGATTGCACAGGGTGTGTTGTCACCTCAGCAGCTCCCACCTGTGCAGAAAGAACACAGCCCCTTCTAGGCAGCCATTCTTCTCACCCCTCTTTTTTGAAATGGTGCTCCCCATCCCCCTGGCTCCAGCTGGTACCGGTCGCATCTATACAACATAAAAAGGGGGGTGCAGAATAAGGATGCCAGGCACATTCCTGTCTTGCATTCAAGATGGGAGCCGCACTGCTGCATTTCTTGCCTGTAAGAGAGAAGAGGAGACACGAGGAAAGTTGCTGCTGGTGCACCTGGGGTAGAGCCGGCTGCTGCCACTATTACCTGAACAGCTGTTGCAGGATGCAACAGGTCTGTGTGTGAGCGGAGGAGGATAGCAGGCTCCCCGGAGCGAGCGCAGAGACTGTGCGGCACTGCCCGCCCTCCCTCCTCCTCCAGTGCACCTAGCCGCTCTCCAGCACCGCAGCGCTCCCTCTCCCCTGCGTCCCTCTCCCCTTCCATCTTGACTTTTGCCGACGTGGAAATTTTGGGTTTGGAAATGACCCGCGCTCTTATTGGCTGCCGGCTGCCGGGGTTGAAGGTCACGGTTGCTTGCGCTGTTCCGCGCCAAAGAGCGGCAGCTGTGAAGTCAGCAGGATTTCTTGTCAGCCCTCCCCCTCCTCCTCACTCTGGGTCAAGCGCCTGCTGGCGGGGACACATAGAGAGACGTGGGCCTATGCCACTGCGACCGAAAAAAAAGGGGGAGGTCGCCCATTGAGAGTGTCTCCCATCTATAGCATGGGAATTAGTCAAGCTGTGTCATACGGAAGACACGCCCCCTTAACCCCTTACAGCCTGAGCCTTGGAATCCTGCAGCTCTTGTCAGCGGAAGGCGCAGGACAAGGGGTTAACCCTTGCACAGTCCTTGCAGCCCTTGAAGTGTATAAGGAGAAGGGCAGAGACTGGTGGGCGGTTTGTGGTAAGAGAAGGTGTTGTTGTTTCAAAAATGTGATGACCGAAGGGGGAGGGGGGCAGGCAGTCTGCAAGTAATCCGGGCAGTGAGTCCTGTGCTTTCAACCACCGAGCGCTCCGGGCTGAGTTAGGGCCATGGCTGGGGAGAGTTTTAGGCTCGGCTGCTGGCTGCATATCATGGGGGTCTGTCTGCAAGCAGCGAAGCTCCGGGAGAGTGAGGGGGGAGGGCTGATACGTTCTCATTGCCTGTATACCGGCAGCCTCCTTCCTCTCTGTCAGGACTGGAGGCTGCTACTGTCACTGCTAATAGCTCTGTTTTTATGTCTTCTCCCATGCCTGCTTTGTCTTCTGCTCAGCCAATGCAACATGTCTCTAACCCTCTAACATGTGTTATGTTACTTGCACTGCTACTTGTGACAGGGGGGATGGGTGTCACAGGGAGTTCACTTGCCAAGGAGTTGCCATTAGTGTTGTCACATCCTGTGTGTGGACCCATTCCTGCCTCTTCTGTTGATGTTCCTGCAGGTCATGCCTCTGAGCATGGTGATGACCGTCGTTGGGAAGACTGTCGCCGTAGATATTCCATACGAGAGTCGCCTCGGTGGGAGCGGAGTCATCATGGTCGCAACTCCTCCTCGGTTGGTCATCGCCGTTTCTCCAGGTCGCCTAGTGACTCTTCGTATCGCAGATCACCTAGCCGTCGGCATCATTCCCGGCATCACTCTTCCGGCAAGTCATCCAGGTCCTCTTCACGGCGTTGGTCAAGGGCTCCTTCTCGCGTTTCCAGTCATTCCAGCAGACCTTCTCTGGGGGCTTCTCAGCGCCCTGCGGAACAGTCCCCAGTGTTGTCTGCATCACCAGCCTGGCCGCCGCCCATGGAGACAGGGACCCAGAATTCCGGTGAGTTACCTTGGTCTGCCTCACCTGTATCAGCATCTGTCACGGAGCAAAGGTATACGTCTTCCTCCGGATGGTCTTTTGAATCAACACGGACGCAAGAGGTCGGGAGACAACAGCAATTTATTGTAATCCACAAAGTTAGTAGCCGGCAGCGGTCACATCAACCGTAATAACAATAAGTCCACAGAAGTCACAATCCAATGATAACTTTGGTTCCTTGGTCCTGTAACTATATCCTGGCTCTCTGCAGAGCTGTGCACAGGCCGGCTAACACATACTAACTCCAGCTACAACTATATACTAAACTGTTACTTCCTATACCTGGGGGTGGGAAGGGCTGAGTCACAGATCCTTCCCCCCTCACCTATGCCAAGGAGAGCAGACTCCCTGTCTCTTTTGAACAATGCACAGTCCAACATCTTCTTGGAGACACTGATCAGATTATCTCCACCCATTGTCCTCACTGGTCCTCACTAGTTAGAGGGATTTGCATACAATGTGCTAACACACTAGACCCTAATCAGCCAACTACACATTGATGTATATAACAGGTTAGAGAATACATTCCACATGAAATATATATTACACATTGCCTATAGTATAGACTCTAACCATCCCGTGACAACCCCTCCCCCTCTCAAAACATGTGCATGACACAATTGGCCTACACAGGTAAATTGGGGAATGCACATCAGTCTCTATAGCTCATATTTCCTCCTGCCGGGATAACCCATCTGTGTTCTGGTGTTGGTTCCCTCGGCGGTACTGAATGGTAAAGTTGTAGGGTTGAAGGGCTGGCATCTGTCAGAAAATCCGGTGGATCCATGTTGGCGTCTCTCTGAGCTTGGCTTCGGGTCACTGCTCCCACAAAGTGGCACTGTAGATTTCCAACATCGTTGCCTAACAGAACATCGGCCGGCAGCCCGCTCATCACACCAATTGTGCATCGTTTTGGTCCATAACCATAGTCGAGTTCCACGGTAGCTTTAGGAATACGTCTTTGAGTACCCCCTGCCAACTTGATAGAAATGCCAGGGCCCTCCTCTAGGGCCTCGGGTCGCACAACTCGGGGGTCCGCTACCGTTAGGAAAGCTCCCGAGTCCCGGAATCCAACAACTGTTCGGCCATCCAGTAGGACCTCCTGCAAGTGCTTCCTCTGAAGGTTTGCGGGATGTGTGGCGGAAGGCTGAATCCCATAGACCCCTGGAGGTGGAACAGATGGGTCATTCATGGAGTCATCTGGAAATGGGGCCAAACTTTCTGTCCTAGGGGTGGTTCCCAGGTAGTGAATAGGCCGGGATGCCACGGTGGCCCGTGCCCCCATGTTAGCAGGGCAACTAGCTTGCAAATGTCCAGGCCGCCCGCACCCAAAACATCTGCGCTCTAGCATTCTTCCAGTGGGTCGTTGTCTAGGGACAGGGTTGTTCATAGCTGGAGGCCGATGGGCTGGGGCAGGGGTAGAGGGGGAATTGTAATCCTGAGGCCGGACACGAAAGGTGGGTGGCTGGCTGAAGGGTGTCTGGCGGACTGTGGTAGTTTTCCGCTCCTCTGCAAACAACCTCTTCCACTGCGGCTTGATGGTCAGGCCCTCATCTGCAAGAGAAGCAGCTTGCTCAACTGTGGCTGGGTTCCGTTCCAGCACCCACTCACGGATCTCAGCGGGGCACTGGGAAAAGAACTGTTCCTTAAGTATGACTTGGAGGATCTTATCGACTGTGACAGCCTCCTCTCCTTCTAGCCAGCGCTTGCATGCTTGCTTCAACTTGTGGGCGAACATGTGGAAGGAGCTTCCCCCATTGTAAGACAAAGAGCGGAACTGAACTCGGTAGGTCTCTGGAGTGACTGCATAATACTTCTGCACCGCTCTTTTAATGGCCTCATAGTCCCGCTGATCACTAGGGTCCATAGCTCTGAGAGCTTCCGCAGCCCCATCTCGTAGGTGCCCCACCAGATACCGGACCCAATCCTTCTCTGGGACTTCCATCAGGTGGCACTGGTGTTCGAAGTCCTGAAAATATCCATCAACATCCCCAGCCGCTTCATCAAAGGTCTTGAAGTGTTTATGGGAGACATATGGTGGTTCTCTCACTGTTGGGCTGGGGGTCGGCGTTTGATTATAATTCCTCGTAGTTATCTCAGCCATTCGCCTTTCATGCGCCATTCTTTCCTTTTCATGCGCCATTCTCTGTTCCTCCTTCTCCGTTTCCTGAGCCCTCTGTAATGCTCTACTCCTTTGCTCTGCAGTTGCTCCTAGCCCCAGCACTGCCAATTCCTCCTCATACAAAACAACCCATCTGCTCTTTTGGGTCTGTACCTGCCACTCCCGTATCTCTCCAGTCTCCTGGGGGCAGCCCTCCTCATGGTCGCTTTGCAGGGTCATCTCCTCCAGTGCCTCGATCAGTTGATCTTTCGTTCTTCCCTGGTAACTCAGGTTTAGTTCCCGGGCCCTTACTTGTAGACTTGCCATAGTCCAGTTCCTGTATTCTGAGGTTGTGGCTCCATTAATCGCTGAGCTGCTGTAGTCCATCTCGCTGTCCGCTGTTGATCCCACTGCTGCCAACCAGTTGTCACGGAGCAAAGGTATACGTCTTCCTCCGGATGGTCTTTTGAATCAACACGGACGCAAGAGGTCGGGAGACAACAGCAATTTATTGTAATCCACAAAGTTAGTAGCCGGCAGCGGTCACATCAACCGTAATAACAATAAGTCCACAGAAGTCACAATCCAATGATAACTTTGGTTCCTTGGTCCTGTAACTATATCCTGGCTCTCTGCAGAGCTGTGCACAGGCCGGCTAACACATACTAACTCCAGCTACAACTATATACTAAACTGTTACTTCCTATACCTGGGGGTGGGAAGGGCTGAGTCACAGATCCTTCCCCCCTCACCTATGCCAAGGAGAGCAGACTCCCTGTCTCTTTTGAACAATGCACAGTCCAACATCTTCTTGGAGACACTGATCAGATTATCTCCACCCATTGTCCTCACTGGTCCTCACTAGTTAGAGGGATTTGCATACAATGTGCTAACACACTAGACCCTAATCAGCCAACTACACATTGATGTATATAACAGGTTAGAGAATACATTCCACATGAAATATATATTACACATTGCCTATAGTATAGACTCTAACCATCCCGTGACAGCATCTCAGGATGATTTGGCTTCTGTGTTGCTCAAGGCGTTAGCTCAGTTAGAAACTACTACTAGTACCCCATGCTCACTCACAGGATCAGGTGTTGTTTCTACCCCAACCTGTGGGTGTACCTATGGGTCTTACATTTAAGGATTCCATCTTCTGCGGGGTGGCTCCACTGGGCACGCATATGCTGGCAGACACCCAAGAGAAGATATGTAGAAATGAATACAGACATTTGGTCACGTCTCTCGACTGATCATGTCACAGTTGACAGAGAACGGTCTTTCGAGAGAGGTGCTGACCGCAAACCCAAGATTGCCAAAACTTTTGGCAACTAGGTTCTGGCGTTTTCTATTCTGGTATATATTTTATGCCAGCATGCATTGGCCGTAGGGCCGGAGCTTTTTTTGTGTACCTTGATACCATTCATAGCACTCACAAGCTGCACGGGGGTTTCGCTTGGTGGCACTTTGACGAGGAGTTTAGGCGCCGCTTAGCTGTAACTCTGGCTGTTGGTTGGGCCACTAAGGCCACTGATGTCTCGATTCAATTGATGTTGGCTCAGAGGCCTCAGCAGTCCTTTCCTAGTGGACCCACTGGGGGAGGCCCGCCCCCTGGATCAGTGCAGCATAGGGCCACAGGATCTTGCTGGCTCTACAATGACGGCCACGGCCGTTTCTTTGCGGCATGCAAACTTAGATATGATTGCTCCATTTGTGGTGGGTCCCACCCGGCACTTAAATGCTCCAGGAGAGGAAAGCAAACTTCCAAACTGGGTGCTTCCGGTGTCCCAGAGAACTCCGGTGAAAATAGTGGTATTGGAACCATGGCTAAAGTTGTATCCCAGGAAGCGGGAGGCAGCGTTGTTGCTTGAAGGGATTTCACTTGGCTTTTTTAAACCCTTTGAGGAATCCCCAGTTTCGTTTTTATGTGATAATTTGAAATCTGTTGTTGAGAATCCGGCTATAGCATGGGACAAAGTGATGAAGAAGGTGGAGTTGGGTCTCATGGCTGGTCCTTTTGACAAGCTCCCTTTCCTAATTTTTGTGTATCTCCTCTTGGTCTCGTACTTAAGAAGGAGCTGGGGAAATTCTGACTCATCCAGCACTTGTCTCTATCTCGGGGTGATTCGGTTAATGATGGGATCCCTAGGGAGGAAGTGACGATATCGTACTTGTCTTTTGATAGGGCGGTGGATTTAGGGCTCTCCTTGCTATTGGATATGGAATCAGCTTTTCGATTGTTGCCCATTCGATTGTTGATTTTTTTTTTCGACGTATTCAGCTCTTTTTTAGAATGGGTGGTGTGGTATGAGATGGGCTATTCGTCCATCCTGCATTACCTTGACGATTTTTTTGTTTGTTGGCCCTCCTGGTTCCCTGATTTGTGAGTATTTGTTGTTTCAGTTTAAATCGTTGATGGGTCATTTGGGGTTCCCCTGTAGGTAGATAAAACGATGGGTCCTGTGACTTGCTTGTCCATTTTAGGGATAGAAATTGATTCAGTTTCAATGGTGTTTTGTTTGCCTGAGGACAAGTTGTCCAAATTGAAATGTGCAGTGGGTGAAACAGTCAGGGCTAAGAAAGTCACTTTACACCAGATGAAAGTCCTCTTGGGTTTGCTGAATTTTGCGTGCAAGGTCATTCCGATGAGCAGGGCCTTTTGCCGCTGCCTTTCGCTGGCGACAAAGGGTGTGCATCGGGCCCATCATTTTATTCTTGTTACTAGGTCATTGAAAGGGGAACTTTTAGTTTGGCAGCAGTTCTTAGAGTCGTTTAATGGGAGGGCTATTTGTCAGGCTGCTGAGGTATCTAATGTGGAGATCTCCTTGTTCACAGATGCCGCTGGTGGTGATGGTTTCGCTGCGGTTTTTGGGAACAAATGGTGCCGTGGCTCGTGGACGGTTAGTTGGCGGAATTCTTTCTTAGTTAAAAATTTGACCTTTCTGGAATTATTCCCTATACTTGTTGCAGATGAGATTTGGAGTCAGTGCTTCAGCAACAGTTGTGTCAATTTTTGGACTGATAATATGTCAGTTGTACAGGCTATCAACGGGCAGCCATCATCCTCGTTAGAAGTGTTGGCGCTACTGCATCATTTGGTCTTGCGTTGTTTGCAGGCCAATATTTGGTTTTGTGCCTGCCACGTTCCAGGAGTGCATAACACTGTTGCTGACGCACTTTCTTGTTCCCAATTTTAGGTATTCCGGTCCCTGCTGCCCATGGCGGACAAGGAAGGAACGCAGTGCCCCGATTATTTGTGGAGGGTGATCGAGGATGCTTGAATGATTTTTGGTACAGGGTTCGGTGTCTTCCTCTACATGGAGTAGCCACATTAAGTCATGGGATGAGGGGCTGCCTGGTGCTGGCGGTTCTATACCCGCGGAGGCTGAGAAGCTGTTGGTTTTGACCTTAGATTTTCTGAGCCGCTTGCGCCAGAGGCATGCGTCGGCAGTGATGGCTAAAAAGGGCCTGGAAGGTGTGGCTTTCTTTTTTTTTTTTTAAATGTAGATTGTGAGCCCCATATAGGGATCACAATGTTCTTTTTTTTTTTCTTTTCTATCAGTATGTCTTTGTAGATGAGAGGAAATCTACGCAAACACGGGGAGAACATAGAAACTCCTTGCAGATGTTCCTGGTGGGATTTGGACCGAGGACTCCAGCGCTGCAAGGCTGCAGTGCTAACCACTGAGCCACTGCATTGCACCAGGTTGGCTTTCTTGTTGAAGTTGAACGGTCGACCCAATGTTACTAAATATTTTGTGGTGAGTCAAATTGTGAAAGGGTGGTCTAAAGAAGTGGTCAGACAGGACATGCGCCGTCTGGTGTCTTTGCAGCTTTTGGGTCATTTGGTGATGGTTTTGCCTGTGGTATGTTGTGATCAGTGTGTTTCAATAGCGGTCCTCTTGTTCAGGGCGGCTTTTGCTATAGCGTTTTTTGATGCGTTGCGTCTAGGTGAATTGGTTCCGGTGAATGCTAAAGCTCTGGGTGGTTTGGGTGTGAGTGATGTGGTTTGGTGTGCTGAGTCAGTTAAAATTTGTGTACGGAAGTCGAAGACTGATGTGTATGGTATGGGCAATAGGATTACACTGAATGATGTCCTGTACTCTTGGTTGAGTTTCTGCAGGAGCATGTGGAAGGGTCTTGTTTCTTGTTACATAACACTGGTTTACCTCTCACAAGATTTCAGTTTGCTGCGGTGTTTAAGTTGTATTCAGTCAACCCTGGGCTTAACCCAGTTAACTTTGGTACACATTCCTTTCAAATTGGGGTTGCGACCATGGCGGATGCATGTGGTTTGGATGGTGAGAGTGTGAAACGTCTCGGTAAGTGGCGGTCTGAATGTTACTGTTCATATATTCGGCCCGACTTGTTGATGTCCTAATAGGTTGTCAGTGGTGTTCGCTGTGATATGTTTGTTTTCTTTCTGTTTTGTTCTTTTGTAGGTTCAAGAGCAACACCCGTTCTGATACTGGGTAACTCATACGTTTACTGGGCTGAGAAGAGGGCAGCGGTGCACCCTGGTGGACGTTGTCTGGGGATTGATGGCGTGGATATCCGGTGGGCAGGTATACGGGGTCTCCGTTGGCTGGGAGTGTTGCAGCAAGTGGCCATTATCAGGAGGTTGGTGTTTGGAACGGTGGTGCTTGTTATACATGCTGGGGGGGGATGACAAGGTCAAACTTGGAGATCTAATAGCGGTCATAAAAAAAGACTTTGTGTTTTCCCAATTTTTTGAGAAAGTCGTTTTAGTATGTTCTGATATTGTCCCCAGAAAATATTTGAGAGGGGTGCGTGATATGTCGGTGCTGGAGAGGTCCCAGAGGGTCCTCAAACTTTGGGTGTCCAGGCATGTCCGGGCACTGGGTGGTGTGGCCATACACCACATGGAATTACAGGGTGACAATAGTAATTTGTTATTGAGGGATGGAGTACACCTCAATCCCATTGGTTTGGACATTCTACTCACGGGTCTTAAGGAGGGTATTGAGAGGGCATTGATTTAGGGTGGGATTGGTCGGAGGTAAGTGTAGGGGTTCACTTCCTCCTTCTTGGCATAAGGTCCATGCCCCTTTGAAGGGAAGATTTGGCCCCACATGCCCGCTGTCGGGCAGCGGGGCAACATCCGGGTGAAGATTTGGAGGAAGAGGCGGGGCATGGAGGTTGCTATGGTTACCATTGGTTACGGTATTGTGTTAATGTTTACAGTTGAATTATCTAAAATAAACGCTGTGGCCAATCCCAGCTTACCCAAAAGTTATGTGTGTGTGTATTTTATTAATAGTCATCACAAGGTTTTAATGGGGGAAGTCCCAACACTCGCGCACATCTCAGCCAGATATTCAGGATGTGCAGAGTATTCCAGCCTCAGGGCTCCAGATCTGGAAAGGTTACTGTGCTAAGGAAGGGTCTTTGGGTTTCCAAGACATGCACAAGTGACAGCTGGTACTTAAAGGGGCCTTCTAGGAGATTACATTTCTTATGATAAAATCCTTAATTATAATATATATCTATAGCCCACATGATGATTACCTAAGCACTGAACCTGTGGTATATGATGTCATCAGTAACTGCACTTGTGATGTCACATCCATATGATCATGTGACATAAGCATAAGATTACATTGTCCTTGGCTTCCACTCAAATAATGTATGTCCATTTTACAATGATGCTATATGGCGTCTCTGGATGCAACCAGTGTCAGAGTGAAGAGCCTAGGACACACCAGAGGAACTTGTTCTGGAGGCCCACCCTACAGCTTCCTGCAAATAGCCAACACCCCGGCTCTTTCACTGGAATGTTACATATGTGCTGACTGCTCGACACTGCCAGCACTGGGGGTCAACACTGGGTGGTAAGGAAAGCCCTTCCGGACAGTACGCGGCTATGGACAAGTACTGTCGGGGGAACGTTCCTCACAGCTCAGCTAGACTGTCTAACAGTGGGTGGACATCAGTAACGGCACATAACAGAAAAGCCAACATTGCACTTAATTCAGCGCACTGCCAGCTTTCTAGCGGTATATAAAACTGCATGTGCCTGAAGACCTGAAAGGTCTTATTTAATGCCCTCTAAAATTGTCACCCCTTTAGTAGTGAATTCCATTTTTATCCACTGTCTGCATCGCAACTGTCTGAAAAAATTCAAGCTCCACCCCTGAAGCACTTGTGAACTGATTTGCATATCCATAAAAAGATGATTATCTCTGCATTACTTCATGGAATTGTGACCACAAAGATATGTTACTGCTCCTATTAAAGGCCTCTACATGGCACTGTTAGTTGGAGACTCCCTTTAATGACAATTTCAACTTCAATGAATGATTATCGAGTGAAATTTAACAATTGATTGCTTTAGCGGGCAAATGATACACCCTCCTTGTCTGGAAGGAAACTGGCAGTGTCTGAAGTTTTCGGGTGATCGTCATATGGAAAATCTATCATTCTTGGAAAAGTTGACATTCCCGGAGAGATCATTCGTCTTTTGCCCGGAGTCATTGAACATGTATGGTTGGTTTAACAACTGTAACAGCCAATGTAGAATAAATGTTGTGGCCGTGTCTGCGAAACTATTGTCTACCAAGCGATCATTTGTACAACGTATACAACAGATAGTGCAGATGTGAGTTGTGGTTTGTCAGCGCTGGCGCAGGTGTTCTCACTGAATATGAAACTACAGAGTTGAGTATGTACTCGAGCACTGGTACAATAACTGGGTGTTGTTATACATTTGTGTTTCTGCTGTGTTAATGCCTGTGTCTTTAGAAACCAGTGTGTTTTGCATTTTTCTATCAGTTTGTTAGTCATTTTCATTGGTCTAGAAAAATAGCACATACGTTAATGCACATTAATACGTTAATTCTGTTCCCCATTCCATTAATTTCTCTCCA
The DNA here is from genome assembly GCF_031893055.1 of Leptodactylus fuscus. Lineage (NCBI taxonomy): Eukaryota > Metazoa > Chordata > Amphibia > Anura > Leptodactylidae > Leptodactylus > Leptodactylus fuscus. The sequence continues at coordinate 178,467,004 of NC_134268.1, read as the reverse complement.
TTAAAAATGCAGAGAAAAAAGTGCAAGCAGAGCTTTACTCTTTGCATTTTTCGGACAGAAACCCAGTGGATCCCATTAATGAGAACCACAAGTTTCCACAGGTAACCAGTTTTTAGGCTAAGGCCCCACATTGCAGAAACGCAGCTTTTTTTGCTGCGATTTTTGTTGCGGATTTTTGAACCAAAGACAGGAGTGGATTGAGCTGAAGGTAGACGTATAAGAAGTTCTTATGTTTCTCATTCCTTTTGTAGCCATTCTTAGCTTTGGCTCAAAAAACGCAACAAAATCTGCAACAAAAAAAGCTGCGTTTCTGCAACGTAGGGCTTAAGCGGATTGGGTTTCTGTTTTTTTGGTTCTCAAGCGGAACCGAATAACTACCCCACTGTGCCAGTCAGTCATTGTTAGTCTTGTATCTGTTAGTATATTTTGTGTACTGTATGTAAACCCCCAAATGTAAAGCATTTGGGAATTAATGGTGCTATATAAATAATAATAATAACAATGTTGTATATGGCTTAGCCTTCCCTGAAAGAGAGATCTGTTGTTCCATTACCTCTTTATACTGCTCAGTATTGATAGTGCTTTTCAATATGTTTAAGCTGCCCATGCCATATACATTAACCACATGAGGACCGCCGTACGTAAATTTACGGCCTCATGTGCTGGTACCTAAAGACCGGACTATTGTCGAAATACGTCCGGTCTTTAGGTGCCATTTCGGAGCAGATCGCGCCCCCCCCCCTGGTAACAGTCCCGCCCCTACCTCTAGCCCGGGACTTGGTGAAGATGCCGGGGACCGATCTGATTGGTCCCCGGTCATGTGATCGCTGTGACAGCAAGTCACAGCGATCTCTTTTATTTACAGTACAGGCAGCGTCTCAAGTCTCCTCCCTCTCCTCTTCTCCTTACACATTGTTACTTTGTGAGGAGAAGAGAAGAAGGAGAGAGACTTGAGACATTGCTTGCTAAAAAACACCCATATACACAGTTTCCACTGCCCGATCCTGCCCCCAAACCCATCGATCCCCTAATTCCTAATCCCCTATCCCCAAATCTATATATAGATCATATATATATATAAAAAAATAAATATATATATATATATATATATATATATATATATATATCTGTGTATATCAGAGCTAGATAGGGAGATATATATATATATATACCCACCATATAGGTATATATATATATTTCTGTCACTTGTATAGCGCTAACATATTCTGTGGCGCTTTACAGAAAGTGTCAGTCACCGTACCCTATAGGGCTCACAATAAATTGCTCTCTAGCACCATATATATATATATCTACCGTATAAATTTTAGATATATATATATATATATATATATATATACATATATATATATACCCGCCATATAGGTATATGTATATATCTGTGACTTGTATAGCGCTAACATATTCTGCGGCGCTTTACAGCCACTCTACCAAAGAGGGCTCACAATAATCAGCTCTCTAGCACTATATATATATCTACCGTATAAATTTTAGATATATATATATATATACATATATATATACCCGCCATATAGGTATATATATATATCTGTGACTTGTATAGCGCTAACATATTCTGCGGCGCTTTACAGCCACTCTACCAAAGAGGGCTCACAATAATCAGCTCTCTAGCACTATATATATATATCTACCGTATAAATTTTATATATATATATATATATATATATATATACCCACCATATAGGTATATATATATATATATATATATCTGTGACTTGTATAGCGCTAACATATTCTGCGGCGCTTTACAGCCACTCTACCAAAGAGGGCTCGCAATCAGTGACATTATGGCGAGGAGGTTTTATACTAGTGAGGAGGCATACGCCATTCTTTGGTCAGATGCATCAGATGCGTCTGACACTGAAACATTTGCAGACAATGAAAATGACAATACAAGTGTCATTTCAGATTTGTCTTCAGGGGACGTTCTCCCTGATGACATTGACTCTTCAGATGGTGAAGGTGCCGGAACTAGCAGTGCGGCAGCAGACAGTGACACTTTCCCACTAATTGATGTGCGTTCCCTCCAGTGGGCACCTGCTCCATCTTTTGCCCCTAGAGTCCACCCATTTACTGCATCTCCTGGCATAACAGTGGATGATTCCCAATTTACCCACATGAATTATTTTAGTTTATTTATAAGCGATGACCTCCTCAATGAAATTGTCCTTCAAACGAATTTATATACCACCCAGTACATAACCCAAAAACCTTCATCTGCCCATGCCAAAGATTGGACACCCACAGATCTGGTGGAAATGAAAAAATTTTGGGGCCTCACCCTAAATATGGGTATTGTAAAAAAGCCCTCAATCAGATCATATTGGTCAAAAAGTCCCGCACAGTCAACCCCAATATATTCGGCAGTCATGTCCAGGCTTCGCTATGAGCGAATAATGAGGTTCCTTCACTTCAGTGATAATTCACAGGCCCCCCCAAGTAATGATCCAAACCGTGATCGGTTATTCAAACTGAGACCCCTCATAAATTATTTGAACCACTCCTTTTTACAACATTACACCCCAGAGCAAAACGTCAGTGTGGACGAATTCCTCCTTAGTTTTCACGGTAGACTGAGCTTTGCCAATATCTCCCTTCCAAACGGGCAAGATATGGCATAAAGCTATATAAGCTTTGCGAAAGCAGTTCTGGCTACACCGCCGCCTTCAGAATATATGAGGGACGAGATAAAAAAATTAATTCCCCAGGATGCCCCCCAAATTTTCCCATCAGTAGTAAAATAGTGGTGGAGATAATGCAGCCCCTGCTACACAAAGGGTACCACTTGTATTGTGACAACTTCTATTCAGGTGTGGCCCTATTTAGACACTTGCATTGTGCAAGCACAGGAGCATGTGGAACCATGCGCAAAAACCGAATTGGTTTTCCGCAGCAGCTAGTGGGGAAGGGCATACAAAAGGGGGAGTCCTGTTCTTATTCTTGTGAGGAGCTGTTGGCGGTGAAATACAGAGATCGGAGAGATGTCTATTTGTTGAGCACAATACACCCCACAGGAACAGTGGCAGTGAGGGAAAGAGGGGCAACAGCAGACAAGCATAAGCCAATAAGTGTGTCCGAGTATAACAAACACATGGGGGGGGGTGGATTTAAGTGATCAAATCTTACAGCCCTATTTAGTAAAAAGAAAAACCAAAACCTGGTATAAAAAAGTGGCCATTTACCTCTTTCAAATTGGAATCCAAAATGCCTTTTTACTTTATAAAAAGAAGGGAGGCACCGACAAATATCTGGATTTCCAGGAAAAAATAATTCACAACCTCCTTTTTGACCCTCAGGACCCCACAGAGACCCCCCAGTCTGAAGATGTCAAACGACTCACTGAAAGGCATTTTATTAGTCTACTTCCCTCCACAACAACACGAGCTAACGCGCAAAAAAAATGCCGTGTCTGCACCAAAAATGGGCGACGCAGAGATACCCGTTACCATTGTCCCTCATGCCCCTCAAAACCAGGCCTGTGTATTGTCCCTTGCTTTGAGAGATACCACACTGTTCTTCATTATTAGATCTCTTCCCCAGAAAATTTCACTTCTAATTTTGTGATTGCCACCAAGCCCCATCTTTTGCATAAACCTGCAAATTCCTATTGTTATAAACTCTAAATTCCCTAAATTATACCCCTAGATGAATACATTGGGGAACAAAAATACTAATTACATTTTTTTGCATCTTTTTCAACATTTCACAAAAAATCTGGATACTCTAAGAAGATGCTAAAGCACTTATTGAATGCCTGCAAACTATTCTAGCAAAATCTGGCCTACAAAATCCAATTAGCGCTCCATCCGTTCTGAGAGCGACCGTGTGCCCGTACATTCGGGTACCAGCACATATGGGGTATTGTCACGTTCGGGAGAAATTGGGTAACAAAATGTGGGGTGCAATTTCTCCTTTAACCCCTTGTGGGAATGCAAAATTTGGGGTAAAGCAACATTTTATAGCAAAAAATGTCATTTTCCCATTTGCTGGGCCAATTCTGTGAAACAACTGTAGGGTCAAAGTGCTCAATATACCCCTTGATAAATTCCTTGAAGGGTCTAGTTTCCAAAATGGGGTGATATTTTGGGGGTTTCCACTGTTTTGGCACTTTGGGGGCTCTGCAAAAGGGACATGATGCCTGCAAACTATTCTAGCAAAATCTGGCCTACAAAATCCAATTAGCGCTCCATCCATTCGTACATTAGATTACCAGCACATATGGGGTATTGTCACGTTCGGGAGAAATTGTGTAACAAAATGTGGGTGCAATTTCTCCTTTAACCCCTTGTGGAAATGCAAAATTTTGGGTTAAAGCAACATTTTATAGCAAAAAATGTCATTTTCCAATTTGCTGGGCCAATTCTGTGAAACTCCTGTAGGGTCAAAGTGCTCACTATACCCCTTGATAAATTCCTTGAGGAGTCTAGTTTCCAAAATGGGGTCATTTTTGGGGTGTTTCTACTGTTCTGGCACTTCAGGGGCTCTCCAAATGCAACATGGTGCCTGAAAGATATTCCAGCTAAATTTGCCCTCCAAAATCCCAATAGCGATCTTTACATTCTGGACCTCACAGCATGCCCATACATCACTTTACAGCCACATATGGGGCATTTCTGTAGTTGGGGGAAAATGCGTAACAAATTGTGGGGTGCATTTTCTCCTTTAACTCCTTGTGGAAATGCAAAATTTTGGGTTAAAGCAACATTTTATAGTAAAAAATGTCATTTTCCAATTTGCTGGGCCAATTCTGTGAAACTCCTGTAGGGTCAAAGTGCTCACTATACCCCTTGATAAATTCCCTGAAGGGTCTAGTTTCCAAAATGGGGTCATATTTTGGGGGTTTCCACTGTTTTGGCACCTTGGGAGCTCTGCAAATGGGACATGGTGCCTGAAAAGTATTCTAGCAAAATCTGGCCTACAAAATCCAATTAGCGCTCCATCCGTTCTGAGAGCGACCATGTGCCCGTACTTTACGGTAACAGCACATATGTGGTATTGTCGTGTTCGGAAGAAATTGTGTAACAAAATATGGGGTGTAGTTTCTCCTTTAACCCCTTGTAAAGATGAAAAATTTGGGGCTACAGTAACATTTTATTATGAAAAAAGTAATTTTTCATTTTCACGTCTAAATGGTAAAAAAATCTGTGAGACACCTGTAGGGTCAAAGGGCTCACTATACCCCTTGATAAATTCCTTGAGGGGTCTAGTTTCCAAAATGGGGTCACATTTGGGGGGTTTCCACTATTTTGGCACCTTGGGAGCTCTGCAAATGGGACATGGTGCCTGAAAAGTATTCTAGCAAAATCTGGCCTACAAAATCCAATTAGCGCTCCATCCGCTCTGAGAGCGACCGTGTGCCCGTACATTAGGGTACCAGCACATATGGGGTATTGTTGTGTTCGGGAGAAATTGTGCAACAAAATATGGGGTGCATTTTCTCCTTTAACCCCTTGTAAAGATGAAAAATTTGGGGCTACAGTAACATTTTATTACGAAAAAAGTAATTTTTCATTTTCACGTCTAAATGGTAAATAAATCTGTGAGACACCTGTAGGGTCAAAGGGCTCACTATACCCCTTGATAAATTCCTTGAGGGGTCTAGTTTCCAAAATGGGGTCACATTTGGGGGGTTTCCACTATTTTGGCACCTTGGGAGCTCTGCAAATGGGACATGGTGCCTGAAAAGTATTCTAGCAAAATCTGGCCTACAAAATCCAATTAGCGCTCCATCCGCTCTGAGAGCGACCGTGTGCCCGTACATTAGGGTACCAGCACATATGGGGTATTGTTGTGTTCGGGAGAAATTGTGCAACAAAATATGGGGTGCATTTTCTCCTTTAACCCCTTGTAAAGATGAAAAATTTGGGGCTACAGTAACATTTTATTACGAAAAAAGTAATTTTTCATTTTCACGTCTAAATGGTAAATAAATCTGTGAGACACCTGTAGGGTCAAAGGGCTCACTATACCCCTTGATAAATTCCTTGAGGGGTCTAGTTTCCAAAATGGGGTCACATTTGGGGGGTTTCCACTATTTTGGCACCTTGGGAGCTCTGCAAATGGGACATGGTGCCTGCAAACTATTTTATCAAAATCTGGCCTACAAAATCCAATTAGCGCTCCATCCGTTCTGAGAGCGACCGTGTGCCCGTACATTAGGGTACCAGCACATATGGGGTATTGTTGTGTTCGGGAGAAATTGTGCAACAAAATATGGGGTGCAGTTTCTCCTTTAACCCCTTGTAAAGATGAAAAATTTGGGGCTACAGTAACATTTTATTATGAAAAAAGTAATTTTTCATTTTCACGTCTAAATGGTAAAAAAATCTGTGAGACACCTGTAGGGTCAAAGGGCTCACTATACCCCTTGATAAATTCCTTGAGGGGTCTAGTTTCCAAAATGGGGTCACATTTGGGGGGTTTCCACTATTTTGGCACCTTGGGAGCTCTGCAAATGGGACATGGTGCCTGCAAACTATTTTATCAAAATCTGGCCTACAAAATCCAATTAGCGCTCCATCCGTTCTGAGAGCGATTGTGTGCCCGTACATTAGGGTAACAGCACTTATGGGGTATTGTCGTGTTCGGAAGAAATTGTGCAACAAAATGTGGGGTGCATTTCCTCTTTTAACTCTTAGTAAATGTGTAAATTCTAGGGCTAAATGAATATATTAGTGATAGGAATTGAAAAATGTAAATTTGACCTCCATTTTGTTTTAATTGCTGTGAAATGCTGAAAGGGTTAAAAAACTTTCTACCTGCTGTTTTGGATTCTTTCAGGAGTGCAGTTTTTAGAATGGGGTGACTTATGGGGTTTTTTATTACAGAGGCCTTTCAATTTCCCTTCTGAACTGAACTGGTCCCTTGAAAAATGTGTTTTGGAAATATTCTTGAAAATTTTGAAAATTACTGCTTGATTTGTAAGCCTTATAATATCTGAAAAAAATTAAAGAGTGATTAAAATTTGATTGCTAAATAAATGAAAGACATGGTTAATTATATTTATGAAAAAATTTGGGTGGTATGACTTTCTATTTGAAAGACATGCAATTTCAAAGTTTGAAAACTGCATTTTTTTCCAAATTTTCGCCAAATTTCATATTTTTTAATAATCAAAGACATAACATACCGACCAAAATTTACTACTGACATGAAGTACAAGGTGTTACGAAAAAACAATCTCAGAATCACTTGTCTATGTTAAAGCGTCTCAAAGTTATTGCCATTTAAAGTGACACGTCAGTTTTGAAAAAAAAGGCCTGGTCTTTAACATACTTTTGGGCCCGGTCCTTAACCGGTTAATGCAACCCCATACTATCAGATATGCAGTGTGAACTGTGCACCAATAATAAGCTGAATCGTTCTTCTCCTCTTGAGTCCACAGGACATGTCATTCATAGTTTCCATACAGAATTTAAAAATTGTGAATTCTCTAATCACAAAACCGTATTCAATTTTGTGTCTGTCCATTTTGAATGAGCTTTGGCCCAGAAAAGAAAGTGGAATTTCTGGATTGTGTTGATATATGACTTGTTCTTTGCATGTTATAGCCTCAACTCACATTTGTAGATTGCACAGGGCCCACAGAGAATAATTTCTAGAAGTAATTCCTGACCCCATGTAGTGATTTGCGCTACCGATTCCTGCCTGTTTTTATCGCAGTGCAGTCTGAAGGCGCGTATATTAATAAGATTATCCATTATTGACCATTGGCCTTGTGCTCATGGATTTTTTTTATATAGATTGTGAGCCCCATATAGGGATCACAATGTACATTTTTTTTTATCCCTTTCAGTATGTCTTTGTAGATTGGGAGGAAATCCACGCAAACACAGGAAGAACATACAAACTCCTTGCAGATGTTGTTCCTGGCGGAATCCGAACCCAGGACTCCAGTGCTGCAAGGCTGCAGTGCTAACCTCTGAGCCACCATGTTGCCCCTCTTGATTTCTTTTCTCTAGGTTTTGAGATATTCAAAATCTTTGTAATTTTAAATAAAACTAAAACATTTTTTCTGAAATTGTTTCACACAGTTCTTCACAGGTGAACCTCTGGCCATCTTTGTTTCTGAGAGACTGTGACTTACTTGAAAATTGACTCCATAATTGTTTTTCATTAGTACCACTTACCACTTGAGATGTTTCTGCCATCAATTTCTGAATGAGTTATTTTGTATTTTTTTTTTTTAAATGAAATAGAAAAATATCAACTTCTAATATTTGTTTTATGTTCTGTTTAGAGATGAGCGAATACTATTCGATCGAATACTACTATTCAATCGAATACTTGTATCGGTCGAATACCACGCAGTAAATTTCCATTGAATTCAATTCAAAAACCTCCTTGTCCTGCTACTTCCTGTACTTGGAGGATCCAATGTGTCAAACTCTGGTTTCCATGGAAACCGGAACAACATTCCCGTTTGTTCCCATAGACTATAATGGTATTCGATATTTGATCGAATACTACTCGCTCATCTCTAGTTCTGTTCTAAACGTGATATGGTTATACGAGACTTCCAAATTATTGAATTCCTGTATGTTACAGTGCTTCCCAATTTTATAGAAATTGGGGTTGTAATTAATCTGTTATGACAAAATTCTAACATGTTTTACATATCAAAATAATAATAATAACATTAATGGAAAGAACTACTTTGATAAGCTGACAGATGTAGAGCCCACACTTCAATCCATTATTTCATACAAAAAAAAAAAACATTTTATATAAAAAACAATATAAATTCACATAAAACATTTTTCCATTGCATTGTGCCAGATCAATTTATGTTTAATCAAATTTTATTAAGGGTTTTTCAAATACAAGAAAAGAGGCAAACAGAAATAAAAAAAAACAAAAAACGACAAGAAAGCTGAGGCTCGCAGACCTCACGGTAACAGGAGCCAATTGGGAACCCCCGATCCACCATGCACATCATAATACAAAAATACTGTATCTGCATCAGACGAGGCAAATATGAAGTAAGAACTCAGAAACAATCAAGAACATTAATGGAGAGACCGAACACAGGGGAAAAGACAACCATGGGGGGACGTAGTGACGAGACAAGACAGACACAAAGACAGAGGAACCATGGGGGAAAGAAGGGGAAGGGAGGAGGAGGACTAGATGGGCGAAATCATGAGAAAGAGGAGGAAAATTCAGAGGATTCTTGAAACATAACCCAGGGGTGCAAGATCAATTGACCATGTAGTTTGTTTTCCACTGCAGAGAGTACCCGCTACACGTACCTGGTTGTCATCTAAGGGTAATTTTGACACACCGAGCCTAAAAGGTTGGCCATCACTGCCTCAGGGTAAGTTCACACGGGGTTTTTTGGTCAGAATTTTGAGGCCGTATTCGCCTCAAAATCCTGACCAAAAAGACGGCTCCCATTGAAATCAATGGGAGCCATTCAGGTGTTTTTTCCGGGAGCTGGCTTATGCGGCTCCTGGAAAAAGAAGCGAGGTGCTCATTCTTCAGGCCGTTTCGCCTCACGATTCGGCCTGAAGACATTTCCTCCTCCGGACTAGCCCATTCAGCTAAGCAGTGTTTGCACATATTACTTTCTATTACCACTTTGTCACATTTAGTACTTAGCCTAAAGCAGGTTCTAAAAAGTACCTGGTACGAGCTGCCAACGTCGAGGCGCTTCCCTCCTGTTTCACTTCTTTTGTGCGAGGGGTCGGGCCTGGGTTGGGGTGTGGCAGATCTTTGTTTGTTTGTTTGGAACCCTTTTCTTTTCCTTAATTTTGTATTATGTATGCGCTCTCCTAATTGTATTGTTTATTTTGTTATATCTTCTTCAATAAAACAAGTTTTTTTTAAAAAAAGTACCTGGTACAAAGTGCTATGTGTTACTTTTTCACAGTGAAAAAAATGGCAAAAGCAGTCCAAGGTGAGCAAGGCAATCGGGGAACCACGTTGAAAAGGGGTTATAGAATCTCTGCTGTTAAAAGGGTTTTTATCCAACTTATAAAAATGTGAAATCTGCACATGGCATAAAAGAAAAAAAGAATCTTTACTCACCTCTCCTTTCCCCAACGATCCACCATTGGCTCCACTGGTTCTCCTGGTCTCAGTTTGCAAGCGAAAAATATGTAAGCAATGGAGCAGTGGTCATGTACCGTACCTATGGCTTATTTTTTTTCAGATATTTATTAGTGTATTTTATGCAAATGGATCCAACAAAATTTACGACTGGTTTGTGACACTCAAGCACATATCATCATAAGAAAAAAAACCCAGCATGGCTCAGTCAAATGTCTGACAGCACAGAAGATACGTCTAGAAGAATGTACCCCAAAGAAAGATGGCATAGAACCTCAACAAGTCATGAAATGAATAATCCGGTACCATACAGTAGTAAAGGGGCTATAGAATCTCTGCTGTTAAAGGGGTTGTTATCCAGCTTATAAAATTGTAATATAAACTGGTAAATAAACTTCAGGAGAAAGGGGAGGAAGGAAGGGATGGTTCACCAGAGAGGACAAGATCAGGTGCTTTCATCAAAAGGCATTATCTATTACCTTAATCCTAAAGTATAGGAGATCATAAATGACCAAATGTACTGGAATTTGTCTTATCTGTCTAACAAAAAACACCTAGATTTTTGTAATTTCCGCCAGTCTCATCCTTGTAATCCCCACTTCCTGCTCTTCTACTCCCACGTGCACCAGAAGTTGTGCCCCTTTTTAAAAGAATTCTAGCACATGGCCTTATAAAAAATATAATATGTCCTATTCCCTAATCCCTTAACTCTCATGTGAGCACCAAATGAGGAACATGTACGCTCGGAACCAGTTTGGAGTGTATCCAAGTACAATAGTGTGGTTAGACCTTTCAAGTTCGTCTCAAGCATGAGGGTGTTTAACAGTCCAGTACAGAAGGAGGTACAAATTTGGGACTATTGTAAGGCAGATTTGGTGGACCCTCATTATGACTTCCATTTAGCAACATAGGAAAGGTAAATGGAAGGTAGAGGGTAGACGTAAGACCCAGGGAATTGGGAAGGATCTACATTTCTCATCTAATGGAGAAAGCAAGAGATTTGGGAGCAGAGAAAAGTAATGATGAGACAAAGTGCTAAAGATACCTGAAATACATAAAGGCAGGCAGACTATAATGTTCCGGGTTTTTATGTGTCTTGGATAACCTGATTATCCTAAGTGGTCAGAGTTACTGTGTGGTCTCTGATAGAAGACAGACTCGTATCAATGTCTTTTGATGTATGAGTGCAAACTACATTAAAAGAAACTATTATGTCATTTCTGGGAACGGAAAGGGTCTTAACTTTTTAAGTAAAAGTATGTGCTATGAAATCTAACATCTATAACTCAACAGAGACCAATGCTAGCAATGCCGTAATAATCTGATGGCCACCATATGATGCACAGCTCATTATAATCAATGGCTTATATACAGTTGTGTAAATGCAAATAATATGTTAACACCTCCCTGATTGTTACTCTGGGTGATTTCCTGGAAGGCTTTGTGCCACCAAATCAAGTTAAGACGTATTCACATGATAGGCCATAACTTGTTTATCAAAGAGTGTCCATATAGTGGGACAAGCATGATGTCAAGAACATGGCGTGTTGTGTCCTCTGTGAATGCAGCAACAAGTTATGCATGTGGATTGCCAGTCCAGTCATTCTTCTTTTACATGGGGAGATGGGAACAGTTTTTGGGAACAGTGGAAATCCCAATAAATTAGGCCTCCTCCAAGATCTACCTGATTTGATAGCACAACACCTTCAGGTCAAGGCAACATGGGATGGAACCGCTGCAGGATTTCCATAGCAGACATCCCGTAGCAGACTCGTCCTTTGTATAAACCTACTGAGATTGGCAAGATGGGCCTTCCCATGGGGCTGGCATAACCTAACCTAGCCCATTGCAAACTTGCTCCACAGTTCCTCAGCCTCAGAGCCCCTTCATACGCTCCGTGTATTCTGTCTACACTCCGCTCATTTTGTTCATTTTACACGTGAGTTCAATGGCTTTATCGTATGATGCATGTCTTTTTGCGCTCGTCTTTTTTTACGCGCATTATACGAAAAAGCCATTGAACTCAATGGCTAACTACATTTTACACGTGTATTTTTACACGTATAAAATGAACAAAATGAGCGGAGCGTAGACAGAATACACAGAGCGTAAACTTCGTGTGAAGGGGCCCTTAAACTGGTCGGGAAGTGTGCATGCCAAACTATCTGGAACTGAGATCTTCCACCCGTGATACCTGCTCAGCAACAAACTCGTCCATTTTTTTTTCGACACTGTTGTTTGTGGTTTGGGGATATTGTGAATAGTTTATAAGATTGTAAGCTGCTGCACTGCATTGGCATCCCATTGCAGCCAGCTGCGCAGAAGTTTGCACTATTTTCTGCTGTGTGAACATACCCAACGACGAGAGGAACGAAGGAGGGTGTATTACAGCAGGGTGGGCTGTTGCAGTTTGTGGGGAGAGCGACTTTGTCTGGACTACCCTAACTAGAAACATTTACTGAAGCTCAACACTTGTTCCATAAAATATGCAGAGGTTTACTTCTGAGCTACGCTGGGAAGAGGGGACCCTAGTTATGGGGCAGTTTAATTTTTGGGGGCATCACTGTAGCGTCTAGGCTGATAGTTGAGCCTGGTCGCTGCATTCACAATAGATTGTAGTGGGGAGGGTTTAGTAAGGCGAAGACCGATTAGTAAGGAGTTACAGTAGTCAAGGCGAGAATGAATCAGAGAGACAATGAGTGTCTTTAATGTATCTCTGGTAATAATAGGGTGTATTCTGGAGATGTTTTTGAAGTGGAGGTGACATGAGCGTGTGAGTGATTGGATATGTTGGGTGCAGGAAAGGTCTAAGTCAAACACAACCTCGGACAGTGGGCATGCTGCCTAGGAGTTATAGTAAGGCCTGAGACTGCAATGGATATATCAGGGACAGATCTATTAGATGGTGGAAACAGTAGTAGTTCTGTCTTAGGGTGCATTCACACTGAGTAAATGCTAGCTTATTCTGAACGTAAAACACGTTCAGAATAAGCGGCGTCTAAAGCAGCTCCATTCATTTCTATGGGAGCGGGGATACGAGCGCTCCCCATAGAAATGAATGGGCTGCTTCTTTCACTCCGTGCAGTCCCATTGAAGTGAATGGGGAGTGCCGGCGTATACGGCAAGCTCTGCTCATGCCGGAGCGTACACGCCGGCACTCCCCATTCACTTCAATGGGACTGCACGGAGTGAAAGAAGCAGCCCATTCATTTCTATGGGGAGCGCTCGTATCCCCGCTCCCATAGAAATGAATGGAGCTGCTTTAGACGCCGCTTATTCTGAACGTGTTTTACGTTCAGAATAAGCTAGCGTTTACTCAGTGTGAATTCACCCTTAGAGAGTTTTAGTTTCAGATAGAGCGAGGACATGATATTAGAGACAGCAGAAAGACCGTCACTGGTGCTCTGTATTAGTGCAGGGGTGATGTCACGGGAAGATGTGTATAATTGGGTGTCATCAGCCAAACAACCTACGTAGCTATCTACGAGTGTTCTGACCCCAATCGTATTCTAATGTTCATGTAATTCAACTGCACAATCCATTAGATTTTTCCATGCTGCCCAATATATTGTGTTATATAAAATGCATGAAAACACCAAATGTTCTTGTACTTTAGCTGGCAAACTCAGATCTGCCTATGCGCTCCGCATTTTGATTTCCACCATTGCATATCAAATGTCATGGCTGCCTATATAAAAAACGGGAAAAAAAGTATACATGACATGTTTATCAGAAGCTCTGCGCCTCGACAGTTAATGACATTCCATTCCATGACATTCTTTAGTTCTATGTGGAAAAAAATCAATTAAAGGAAATGAAACCTGCCAAAACAGAAAATGTAAAAGGATTGGCAGGGATGTATGATTGTGTTTTCACAGAAGAGTTTGCACTGTCACGTGACCAGGGTGGTTTTCTTTACTGCAAATGTGAGCAAAGTTATATCCATTCTTGGTCAGGGCTAAGTTTACATTAAAACTTAATAGTGGTCGTAAGCCATCAGCTTGGGTTGGGAAAAACTCCAAAGTGGCATCTGTTCCAAGTAGTACACTGAGAACATAACATAGCACAACAGATGTGATCTCTGCATTGCTACACAATGTTTGTCGGCCTATAGGTTATGTTTGCTTTCATATATCCTGTATGTTGACGTTTCCATTCCTTACACCTATCATAGTATAGGAATATCTGTGTACATATGCAACATACAATAACCAGTATATAAGGTTGGGGCCCCACCAGGGTGTAAGTATCGGGGTAGCAGCTGTCACAGGGCCTGGGACATTAGGGGCCCCAGTGGCAGCTGCTACCGCTGTAGATTTTTAAAAAAAGAGCTGTTACTTGCTGGAGTCACTCCAGCAGGTAACGGGCCCTATTTACTACAGCACCGGGGGCTGCCTGAAGATGGATGCCGAGGGGAGAGGAGCTACCTGTCTTTTAACAGTAATGAAGCCAGCAATTGCTAGCTTCACTACTGTATCCAAGCAGGGGCCACCTGCTGTCTGGGCCCCTGCATGGTGACAGTAGGCAGGAGAAACTTCTATCTCCAGCCTGCTGTCCCAAGCCCTGTGCCGGCATCTATACTAGTGGGTTAAGGACCTGTGTCATGATGTCATCAAAGGTCCTTAACCTACTAAGATAGAATCAATTAGAATTGTGTGGGCAGAGCTACCTGGATTGTACAGATCTGTGTACAATGGGGGAATGGGTTACAGGCTGCCTGTAAGAAAGAGGGGTACATAGGTGTGCAGCCCCATTCCCCCCTATGTCAGCAAGAAGAGGGAATGGGTGGTGCAGGCTGTGTGTGAGCAAAGAGGGTGACGTGGGGCACAGGCTGTGTGTGAGAAAGAAGGGGGAATGGGTGGTGCAGGCTGTGGGTGAGCAAGAGTGTGGTGGAATGAGGGGTTCCCCGCTCCATATCACCCTCTTGCTCGTACACAGTTTGCACACACATTCCCCCCTTTTGTTCATACATACCCTGCACCCCACATCACCCTCTTGTTCACATACAGCCTGCACACCCACATACCCCTCTTGGGAGGGGGCCCATGTCAAAAGTTCGTCACGGGGCCCGCCATTCCTAGTTACGCCACTGGGCCCCACGTCACAAAAACATAGCATTTTGGACTGGTCATGGGGGAAAGTGGATGAGATTATGGCAAATCCCATCCATACATTGCAGAAAAAAATCTTCAAGCATTTTTGAAAATTGCAGCCTGTCAATTCTATCTATGGAAGCGCTGGCATTTTCTATATAAGTATAATAGGGACAAAATCTGCAGAGCAAAACTCTGCAGACTTTCTATGAAAAACGCAGAAAAATCTGCAGTTTTTTGCAGAGATTGTTTGCGTGGGCCATAGCCTAAGACTTTCATCTTCCCCCTGCAGAACAACTGTATGGTTATTAATAAACAGATTAAAATGCATAGCAAAATGGCTAATGTTATGTACGCCACTATTTTTTTCAATCACAATCTGAATTCTGGCACACTTTGCTTAGTAAATGTCTCCATTGACCTTTTTAGTCAAGTATTATATACTTATTTACTTTTCAGTGTAGCTGCTCTCTGCCATCTTTTTTATTGGGTGGTTAGGCATACTTTACAGTAGTAAGTTGAGTCTGAAACATAATATGAATAAGTGACATGAACACTAATGCCCATATAACCCTTCCCCTGTATGTCTTTCCTGCCCCAGCTTTCTACACTCTTACCTTTCCTAGTGTCCGAGTGAAAGTGATGATCTTGGTCACAAAGTATTGCAGGTTTGCCATTATGTCACCAAACCTCTACTAGATTCCGGCCCACATTGCAAAAATGCAGCTTTTTTTGTTGCAGATTTTGCTGCAGTATTTTCAGCCAAAGTCATCAGTGGGTTGAGTATAAAGGAAAAGTATAAATGCTTTGTTTATATTTCACATTCCTTTTGTACCCACTCCTAGGTTTAGCTAAAAAAAAGGCACCAAAATCTGCAACAAAAAAAGCAGCTTTTCCGCAACGTGAGGCCTCAGTCTTACTTTTTTTTTTTTTGTGGATTGTGAGCCCCACAATGTACATTTTTCCCTATCAGTATGTCTTTTTGGAATATGGGAAGGAAATCCATGCAAACACGGGGAGAACATACAAACTCCTTGCAGATGGTTTTATGCCCTTTGTGGGATTTGAACACCAGGACTCCACCACTGAGCCACCGTGTGGCCCCTTCCTCAGCCTTACTTTTAGTAAAGGTCCAATAACCGGGTCTGCCATCAGGTTAAGGTCTAATCTTAACAGTAGCTGAACCTGTCCATTATTTACCATATTTTTTGGCCGATAAGATGTGTCTCACTATAAGTTGTACCCCAGGTTTAGGCAAGAAAAATTAGGAAAAAATATTTTATATTAATGTAATCTTCCCTGGTGGGGTCAAAAGTCAATGACAGTAACAAATGATGGGGTACTTATTAGAGATGAGCGAGTAGTATTCGATCAAGTAGGTATTTGATCGAATACTGTGGTATTCGAAATACTCGTTCTCGGTCGTGGAATACCACGTGGTAAACGTAAAAGGTGTTTACCGTGTGGTATTCAACTGAGTACAAGTATTTCAAATACCGTAGTATTCGATCAAATACCTACTCGATCGAATACTACTACTACTATGGGAATACCCCTTTACGCCTGGAAAAAGTTTTATGAAGATGAAATGCACTGAACAATTATATGTTATATTATGTATTGTGATTAGTTACATGACCCTAAGTATTTCGTTGGCTCATTCTGACAATAGCTAAATAAAAAGCATCTTAAAGACAGAGCTATCGAGCGACTCTGATGTGATTCTGATTTTTCACAGATGGACAGCACACTTTCTGCAAATTCAGGTGAGGTGCTGTCTGTGAAAAGTGCCGACCTCACACATTTGTAGAATGCAGAAATGTGAAAACAGTTTCAGGTGCAACTAGACAGCCAAGACATGCCCTTATTCCCAGGCTTGTAGAATTGTAAATAGAAAGAAGGTGCGGATGCACAGCCCGGCTTCTTAAAAAATAACTTTTAATCCATATTCAATTAAAAATAAACAGTGTACAAAAGGTAGGAAAACATGGTGCGAACAGAGAATAAAACAACCGCAGACGCGTTTCGGGTTTAGTATACCCTTAGTCTTAGCATCTCTCTTTTCATTAGAGATGCTAAGACTAAGGGTATACTAAACCCGAAACGCGTCTGCGGTTGTTTTATTCTCTGTTCGCACCATGTTTTCCTACCTTTTGTACACTGTTTATTTTTAATTGAATATGGATTAAAAGTTATTTTTTAAGAAGCCGGGCTGTGCATCCGCACCTTCTTTCTATTTACCTAATACTTACCTCGACAAGTCCCGAGGTTGGAATTGCGCACCCCGAAGAGACTTCTTGGATATGGTGAGTGGCAACTGACTTTTTCCTTGTTTCTAAAGTATTTTGTAGAATTGTAGGTAAGGCTAGGTTCATATCTGCATTCGGGTTTCCGTTCAGGGGTCCTCTTGGGAACACCCCTGAACGGAAACCTAATCCACATAAAAAAATGGTTACCTTAGGAAACCCGTGGACCCCCATAGACTATAATGGGGTCCATGTGGTTTCCGCTCGGTTTCTGCCCAAACAAAATGCAAAGAGAAATGCGTTGTTTGTAGCACTTTTCCCTCCACATTTTTCAATCGGAAAGGGTAACGGAATCCCTGAACGTAGTGCAAGTGCTGGTGTGAAATCAGCATAAGACATCCTAAAGAAACAGGATTTCCTATCCTGTTGCATATGAGACTATAGCATTTCTGCTTCTGTTCTGGGTGTTGCCTCTTCCTTATCCGCCCCTTTTTTGGAAAAAAGCCAGGGATTAATCCAGGACATTCTAGTATGGAGTCAAGTGAGGAGAACAGGATAATCCACCATCAGGTCCCCTTGGGTGGGGGCAATAACTGCTACATTGGTAGTTCTTCCCCTGCATAAGGCTATATAGAATAAATATACAACAATGGCTCCATAGAACAACAATTGGTTGCAATATACCTACTGCTTTATACTAGCTATAGGCTACACAACATTTATGTATGGTAATGCACATGAAATGACAACTCATTTTTTTTCTCCTTAAAGTAGTTTTTACTGATATCTGTAATTTTAGTCTAGAAACAGTAATGTAGTTAAAGCAAAGATTAAACAGAAAGCTCCGGAGTGATGATGTGACATTACCTGTTGGCAATTTCAGTGAACATAAGAGGAGCTTAATGGATTTTACTAAAAGGGAGTTTCCTTTACTTTCCTGTGACAGGCATTTAGCTGTGCCCTTTGGACAAACACTGTGAGCATACAAAGTGTAAGTAACTAAAGCTTACTGCGACTGAATGCCAAGATTGTAAACTTATCTGCGCTTAGTTCTGCAGAACACCTGAACAAAACCCTATAATTTCTATAGCTCCAGCGCCCATTCTTTGCATTTAATCCTCTATTTTAGCCAAATACTGAATACTCACTAAACACTTCCTGAATGACTGGTAGAACCTATACTGTGCGCCAAATTCTTATCATTCCAACTGATGGCATTGCTACCACTGCAAAGATGCAACCTTCAGGACTTTTCATATATAGACAAGCCACCATATGGTAACATGTTTCAGTGGAAGGCGAGACCCCATATTGAGAAAACAGTCACTGCAAAGTGAATGGGATTCTGGCTAATCCCATCCACAAATTGCAGACAAATATCTGCACCGGAAAAGCTGCGATTTCAAAAATGCGTTTTTGAAAATCGCAGCATGTCAATTTACGTACGGATAACAACAGGTTAGGACCAAACTCTTCAGAAGAGCAGACAAGATGCAGCGCTCACCCAAATGATATACGATAAACTTTATTAGGCACGACGCGTTTTGGGCTCCTTGGGCCCTTTCTCAAGTGCAACAGAATTACCTTAAAAACGACTACAACATAAGTCCATAATTAAATAGTTGATAACAATACATGCTGGTAAAATAATATGTATGTATAAGCTGAGTCAGGCGGCAAACCATACTCACCACCCGCCGCACGTGTATAAACACGGTGGCGACCGGGTCAAGGGAAATGCACATGCAGATGCCGCCGTGTTTATACACGTGCGGCGAGTATGGTTTGCCGCCTGACGAAGCTTACGGGGAACAGACTTTAAAGAGTGTTACGTGCACATGGAGCCACTGAGTCCTCTAGCTGTCAGAGGGAGGTAAGTGGTCTCCTTGTGCTTTTTTATGGTCATACTCGGTTTTTTATGGTCATACTCGGTTTTTTATGGTCATACTCGGTTTATTCGTTTATACACCTTGAGCTTGTTATTATGTTGTTATTATGTCAACCCCATGAATTCTTATTGCCCGGTTCATGTTTTGGTTCTGGGCTTAGTGATCTTATTTTCTCATTGTTCTCCATATGCTGTATGGAGCATTGGGAGTCTATGTCTATATACATATATACATAAGTTTTTTAGTCTTATTAAGTAGTAATGTGGTTGTGGGTTTATGAAATTCAAATACCAGTATAACCTACACAATATAATAGTTACGTACTGGTTTCGTTGAATTTATTCATTATAAATAGAGATGAGCGAACACTAAAATGTTCGAGGTTCGAAATTCGATTCGAACAGCCGCTCACTGTTCGAGTGTTCGAATGGGTTTCGAACCCCATTATAGTCTATGGGGAACATATACTCGTTAAGGGGGAAACCCAAATCCGTGTCTGGAGGGTCACCAAGTCCACTATGACACCCCAGGAAATGATACCAACACCCTGGAATGACACTGGGACAGCAGGGGAAGCATGTCTGGGGGCATAAAAGTCACTTTATTTCATGGAAATCCCTGTCAGTTTGCGATTTTCGCAAGCTAACTTTTCCCCATAGAAATGCATTGGCCAGTGCTGATTGGCCAGAGTACGGAACTCGACCAATCAGCGCTGGCTCTGCTGGAGGAGGCGGAGTCTAATATCGCTCCACACCAGTCTCCATTCAGGTCCGACCTTAGACTCCGCCTCCTCCGGCAGAGCCAGCGCTGATTGGCCGAAGGCTGGCCAATGCATTCCTATGCGAATGCAGAGACTTAGCAGTGCTGAGCCAGTTCTGCTCAACTACACATCTGATGCACACTCGGCACTGCTACATCAGATGTAGCAATCTGATGTAGCAGAGCCGAGGGTGCACTAGAACCCCTGTGCAAACTCAGTTCACGCTAATAGAATGCATTGGCCAGCGCTGATTGGCCAATGCATTCTATTAGCCTGATGAAGTAGAGCTGAATGTGTGTGCTAAGCACACACATTCAGCTCTACTTCATCGGGCTAATAGAATGCATTGGCCAGCGCTGATTGGCCAGAGTACGGAACTCGACCAATCAGCACTGGCTCTGCTGGAGGAGGCGGAGTCTAAGATCGCTCCACACCAGTCTCCATTCTGGTCCGACCTTAGACTCCGCCTCCTCCAGCAGAGCCAGCGCTGATTGGCCGAATTCCGTACTCTGGCCAATCAGTGCTGGCCAATGCATTCTATTGGCGTGATGAAGCAGTGCTGAATGTGTGTGTTTAGCTCAACTACACCGGTGGAGTAGTTGAGCTAAGCACACTGATTCAGCTCTGCTTCAATCAGCGCTGGCCAATGCATTCTATTAGCTTGATGAAGCAGAGTGTGCACAAGGGTTCAAGCGCACCCTCGGCTCTGATGTAGCAGAGCCGAGGCTGCACAAGGGTTCAAGCGCACCCTCGGCTCTGCTGGCTCTGCTGGAGGAGGCGGAGTCTAAGGTCGGACCAGAATGGAGACTGGTGTGGAGCGATCTTAGACTCCGCCTCCTCCAGCAGAGCCAGCGCTGATTGGCCAAAGTACGGAATTCGGCCAATCAGCGCTGGCCAATGCATCCCTATGGGAAAAAGTTTATCTCACAAAAATCACAATTACACACCCGATAGAGCCCCAAAAAGTTATTTTTAATAACATTCCCCCCTAAATAAAGGTTATCCCTAGCTATCCCTGCCTGTACAGCTATCCCTGTCTCATAGTCACAAAGTTCACATTCTCATATGACCCGGATTTGAAATCCACTATTCGTCTAAAATGGAGGTCACCTGATTTCGGCAGCCAATGACTTTTTCCAATTTTTTTCAATGCCCCCAGTGTCGTAGTTCCTGTCCCACCTCCCCTGCGCTGTTATTGGTGCAAAAAAGGCGCCAGGGAAGGTGGGAGGGGAATCGAATTTTGCCGCACTTTAACACGCGGTGTTCGATTCGATTCGAACATGGCGAACACCCTGATATCCGATCGAACATGTGTTCGATAGAACACTGTTCGCTCATCTCTAATTATAAATTGAATAGAATTTATTTATTTATTTATTTATTATGTATACTGCTCATTGGTATTCATTTTATTGTGTACTCGTTTTTAAGGTAATTCTGTTGCACTTGAGAAAAGGCCTAAGGAGCCCGAAACGCGTCGTGCCTAATAAAGTTTATCGTATATCATTTGGGTGAGCGCTGCATCTTGTCTACTCTTCTGAAGATTTTGGTCCTAAATTGTTATTGTCTCCTTGTCTCTGTGACGGATTATCCAGCTGCTATCCTTCCGATCTCTACTTATGTATATGCCTATAGGTTGTTGTGTGTCACACAACCTGTCAAGGTGAGCGGCCATTATCTGCTTGCTTTTGACCTTTGTGTTCTTCCTAAACTACTACACTAGGGTCGGCTCGGCGCCTTGTTTTTTCTTTTCTTCTTGTTATAATTTACCTGTGGAAACGTTGCCATTATCTATTATATAGTTATAATAGAGGCAGAAAATCCACAGAGGAAAACTGTGTGAAATAGCGATGACATTTGCGGCGGAAAAAAACCCTATCCTCATACAGTTGATTATAATAAAGAGTCTACCATGACTGTACACTACTTTTTAAGATACTATTGGTTTTTTACCAGTGGTGTAACTAGGAATGGCGGGGCCCCATGGCGAACTTTTGACATGGGAGCCCCCTCTTACCCCCACATTCCTGTGCACACTATTAAGCCCCATAGTGTCCCTGCACACAGTACTATGCCCCATAGTGACTCCTGTACACAGTATTATGCCGCATAGTGACCCCTGCACACAGTATTATACCCCATAGTGACCCCTGCACAAACTATTATGTTCAATAATGGCCCCTGGACACAGTATTATGCCCCACTTAGGACACCCATGAACAATTATTATACTCTGGGGTCTTTTAAGACCCCAGAGTGTAATAATTGGAGACCAAGGGGGATACCAACATAAAAAAACACTGTTACTTACCTCTCCCTGGCTCTACCTCTCCTTTGTGGTGTGAGACATCTTCAATTATGTCAGGGACGGCACACGACCCGGGACACACGTTACACAAGTAGGCGCGAAGGTAAGTAACAGTGTTTTTTTTATGTTCCCTTACCTCTCCTGGGCCTCCGATCATTATACTCAGGGGTCTGAAAAGACCCCCAAGTATAATAATAGAGTTTTTTGGTGCCCGCGGCATCACTTACCGATCCCGGCCCCTGCCAGAATTGGTAAGTAAATAGAGCCCGTTACCATCTGGAGTAACTCCAGCCAGTAATGGCCTATTTTTAAAAAATGCAGCGGTAGCAGCTGTCGCTGGGACCCTAATGTCCTGGGCCTTGTGGCAGCTGATACGCCCCTGGTTTTTACTGTGTTTGCGCTATAGGGCAAGGCCCCATGTAGTGAAATGACTGGCACAGGTTAGAGAAGTCCGTGTGCCACACTGCCAAACTAACACTGCCTAATCTGCCATCTTATCGGTTCCAGTGGTAGCCACCTCAGTAACACATACAGATACATACACCTCTAAGACTGGCCCTGCTTACAGAACCTTTATTACCCCAGACAACAAACACTTACATAGACCTCAACAATAGCTCTTTTGGCTCTATTCTGATATCTTTTGTTGCCAAAATACTAATCTAGAGTGAATAATGGAGCAAATATGATAAATATGTGAGAGGTTTGTTACAACTTGCTGATCACGGGCTCTTGTAACAGCTTCCATCCTTCTAGGAAGAGTTTTTGCTATTTGGAATATGACTGCAGGAATCATCTATGTAAACCAAAGTGTTTTAGTGTAACTAAACTTTGGGACAACTTTTGATTTTCTGGCTGAATTTGTGTCATTAATAAATTTAGTAATATACTTTATTAACAAATATTGTCTCCTTTCTGTGAAATCCTGCATTTCTTTACTCTTTCTGTTGTTTCTGTATTGAGGGCTGTTCCTGCCTCTCACTCACTGTATGGAGTACGGGCTTGGAGTACAGGGTTGTGTGACGTGTAGAAAACTGAAGGTGGGGGAGGGTCACTTCAAACTGATATATCTCAGACATTATGAAACTTACAAACTTG
Source organism: Leptodactylus fuscus (assembly GCF_031893055.1). Lineage (NCBI taxonomy): Eukaryota > Metazoa > Chordata > Amphibia > Anura > Leptodactylidae > Leptodactylus > Leptodactylus fuscus. The sequence continues at coordinate 178,443,521 of NC_134268.1, read as the reverse complement.
CTTTTGGTGTCATGTGAAAGAGGAGATTATCTTCTTTCATGTGATACTAAAGCAGTGCTATCTACCTAAATATTACTTCCAGAGCTATCACTGCATGCAAACACAGTGGGGATTGGGATATTTATATCATATATATTATACAGCTGCATACATGTAATGTCTCTGCCTGTTTAGTTTTCTGCACCACCCTCCGCTTGCACGCTGCAGCGTAGGGGGTGAGTTAAGTTTGATTCTTTGCTTGATGTTTTTTGTTGCACTGTGTGAACACTGCTCTATTGTCTTTTTTTAGGTAGATTGTGAGCCCCATATAGGGATCACAATGTACATTTTTTTTCTTGTTAGTATGTCTTTGTAGAATGGGAGGAAATCCACACAAACATGGGGAGAACATACAAACTCCTTACAGGTGTTGTTCCTGGCGGGATTCAAACCCAGGACTCCAGCGCTGCAAGGCTGCAGTGCTAACCACCAAGCAGTGTTGCCCCCTACACTGCTGTATTGTCTGTCCTCTGTGGTTGAATTCCCATCACACCCATCTCCTGCACCTTGTTTCCATCTATTCATCAATTGGTTAATTCTAGCCTTGCCTCTGTTATTGCCAGCCAGTCTACCAATCAAGCCTAGGGCTGGTCTTTTTCTTCCTATATACAGGCCATCAGCCCAAATAGACTTGCTGGCTATTGAGGCTCTGTCCTTAGAGTTTGTCCCTTCTAAGCTCCTCTTCTGCTACTATTGTATTTCTGATCTCTGACCTCTGGCTTACCCTATTGACTATTCTCTTGGATTTTGATTCTGCACTGCATTGCTTGACTATTACTGGACCCTTGGCTGACCTCCCTTTGTTGTTGTTTGTTTTGTCTTCGTTCTGTGTTGTCACTTATATAGGAAGGGCCCGTCGACTAGTTGCCGCCTATTGCTTAGGATAACACCGGTAAGTAGGAAGGGACAGTGGTGGAAATTCAACTTAGGGCTCACAGTCTATTGTGCCCCTCCCCCAGGGTTCACCAGCAGCTTCTGGAGAATTACTCCTATTGCAATTCCTTTACAATATATTTGTCAGATTGGGAGGGGTCACAATTTATTTTACTCCACAAATTATCCCTGCTACAATCCAGTAGTGATTTACAGTACTTTATACCACTCATGCCTACGCTTGGTTGTGATTTCAGAATAACCTTATTTTGCTGACTTTGTAATTTATACCCCAAAACTATCTAACATGCCTTGTATCTCATTTATAAAGCATTTTAGACACTTCTACAACTTGGAACTTGAAATATGCCAAAATTTTCTAAACTAAGTCAGCTAACAGGAGGCATAAAGTAAGGCTAGACAGTCTAAGGCTTCCTTCACACGACCATAGTGGTTTTTAGTGTCGGTAAATACTGACCCTCAATCTTCAAAAATCATGTCCGCATGTCATCCACAATCATGGATCCGCAAAAAGGCTTGATTATGTCACAAATGCATATAAAATAGGATATGTTTCATAATTTGCACTCTTTGTATATGGCACAGACACACGGACGCAAAAAATGCCGTTGTGTCTTTGGGCCCATAGAAATGTATGTGTTCTTTGTCGTTCTTTGATCTGTAACTGTGGCTTCGCAATTGCAGATCTAACATACAGTTGTGTGAAGGAGGCCTAATAAGACAATAGATTTATCATTCAGCATGAATACTATGATAAATCTGGTCCATTTTTAGTACAGCTTCTTAACATTATCAGTAAATCTACCCTATTGTATCTGAAAAATAGCCATAGATAGCTCAGTCCCACTAACTAACACTTCAGTCCTCGTACTATTGACATTGTAGTGTATCAGAAACCGGTGACAACATTTTACCTATGTTTGTATCTGATGATGTGGTAAGTACCTGGCCTTTGCCAAGAAGACTGGACATTAATGTAACAAGCTTTCTCTGAATTTCCCTTACCTAAGACCACCCACAGGCATTCCTGTTACTCTTGCCAAAAACACTAATAACTAGAGATGAGCGAACAGTGTTCTATCGAACTCATGTTCGATCGGATATTAGGCTGTTCGGCATGTTCGAATCGAATCGAACACCACGTGGTAAAGTGCGCCATTACTCGATTCCCCTCCCACCTTCCCTGGCGCCTTTTTTGCTCCAATAACAGCGCAGGGTAGGTGGGACAGGAACTACGACACCGGTGACGTTGAAAAAAGTAGGCAAAACCCATTGGCTGCCGAAAACATGTGACCTCTAATTTAAAAGAACAGCGCTGCCCAGCTTCGCGTGATTCTGAGCTTGCAATTCACCGGGGACGGAGGTTTCCGTCCAGCTAGCTAGGGCTTAGATTCTGGGTAGGCAGGGACAGGCTAGGATAGGAAGGAGAAGACAACCAACAGCTCTTATAAGAGCTAAATTCCAGGGAGAAGCTTGTCAGTGTAACGTGGCACTAACGGGCTCAATCGCCGCAACCCAGCTTTCCCAGGATCCTGAATGGAATACACTGTCAGTGTATTCCCGTATACCCGATATATACCCCGATACCCGTTCCAACGGTGTGCCCCCCCACCTTCACCCCAGAAATACCCTGCAAGTCCCCTAGCAATAGAATTGGGGCTATATACACCCACAATTTTTACTACTGGTATACAGTGCCATTGTCTGACTGGGAATTCAAAGAATATATTGAGAATACAAATACCCTCATTTCTTGCTACGGCCATATAGTGCCAGTTTCTGACTGGTAATTCAAAGAATATATTGGGGTTACGTGCACCCACAATTTTTACTACTGGTATACAGTGCCATTGTCTGACTGGGAATTCAAAGAATATATTGGGAATACAAATACCCTCATTTCTTGCTACTGCCATATAGTGCCAGTTTCTGACTGGTAATTCAAAGAATATATTGTGGTTACGTGCACCCACAATTTTTACTACTGGTATACAGTGCCATTGTCTGACTGGGAATTCAAAGAATATATTGGGAATACAAATACCCTCATTTCTTGCTACTGCCATATAGTGCCAGTTTCTGACTGGTAATTCAAAGAATATATTGGGGTTACGTGCACCCACAATTTTTACTACTGGTATACAGTGCCATTGTCTGACTGGGAATTCAAAGAATATATTGGGGTTATAAATACCCTCATTTCTTGCTACTGCCATATAGTGCCAGTTTCTGACTGGTAATTCAAAGAATATATTGGGGTTACGTGCACCCACAATTTTTACTACTGGTATACAGTGCCATTGTCTGACTGGGAATTCAAAGAATATATTGGGAATACAAATACCCTCATTTCTTGCTACTGCCATATAGTGCCAGTTTCTGACTGGTAATTCAAAGAATATATTGTGGTTACGTGCACCCACAATTTTTACTACTGGTATACAGTGCCATTGTCTGACTGGGAATTCAAAGAATATATTGGGAATACAAATACCCTCATTTCTTGCTACTGCCATATAGTGCCAGTTTCTGACTGGTAATTCAAAGAATATATTGTGGTTACGTGCACCCACAATTTTTACTACTGGTATACAGTGCCATTGTCTGACTGGGAATTCAAAGAATATATTGGGAATACAAATACCCTCATTTCTTGCTACTGCCATATAGTGCCAGTGTCTGACTGGGAATTCAAAGAATATATTGGGGTTACGTGCACCCACAATTTTTACTACTGGTATACAGTGCCATTGTCTGACTGGGAATTCAAAGAATATATTGGGAATACAAATACCCTCATTTCTTGCTACTGCCATATAGTGCCAGTGTCTGACTGGGAATTCAAAGAATATATTGGGGTTACGTGCACCCACAATTTTTACTACTGGTATACAGTGCCATTGTCTGACTGGGAATTCAAAGAATATATTGGGGTTATAAATACCCTCATTTCTTGCTACTGCCATATAGTGCCAGTTTCTGACTGGTAATTCAAAGAATATATTGGGGTTACGTGCACCCACAATTTTTACTACTGGTATACAGTGCCATTGTCTGACTGGGAATTCAAAGAATATATTGGGAATACAAATACCCTCATTTCTTGCTACTGCCATATAGTGCCAGTTTCTGACTGGTAATTCAAAGAATATATTGTGGTTACGTGCACCCACAATTTTTACTACTGGTATACAGTGCCATTGTCTGACTGGGAATTCAAAGAATATATTGGGAATACAAATACCCTCATTTCTTGCTACTGCCATATAGTGCCAGTTTCTGACTGGTAATTCAAAGAATATATTGTGGTTACGTGCACCCACAATTTTTACTACTGGTATACAGTGCCATTGTCTGACTGGGAATTCAAAGAATATATTGGGAATACAAATACCCTCATTTCTTGCTACTGCCATATAGTGCCAGTGTCTGACTGGGAATTCAAAGAATATATTGGGGTTACGTGCACCCACAATTTTTACTACTGGTATACAGTGCCATTGTCTGACTGGGAATTCAAAGAATATATTGGGGTTATAAATACCCTCATTTCTTGCTACTGCCATATAGTGCCAGTTTCTGACTGGTAATTCAAAGAATATATTGTGGTTACGTGCACCCACAATTTTTACTACTGGTATACAGTGCCATTGTCTGACTGGGAATTCAAAGAATATATTGGGGTTATAAATACCCTCATTTCTTGCTACTGCCATATAGTGCCAGTTTCTGACTGGGAATTCAAAGAATATATTGGGGTTACGTGCACCCACAATTTTTACTACTGGTATACAGTGCCATTGTCTGACTGGGAATTCAAAGAATATATTGGGGTTATAAATACCCTCATTTCTTGCTACTGCCATATAGTGCCAGTTTCTGACTGGGAATTCAAAGAATATATTGGGGTTACGTGCACCCACAATTTTTACTACTGGTATACAGTGCCATTGTCTGACTGGGAATTCAAAGAATATATTGGGGTTATAAATACCCTCATTTCTTGCTACTGCCATATAGTGCCAGTTTCTGACTGGGAATTCAAAGAATATATTGGGGTTACGTGCACCCACAATTTTTACTACTGGTATACAGTGCCATTGTCTGACTGGGAATTCAAAGAATATATTGGGGTTATAAATACCCTCATTTCTTGCTACTGCCATATAGTGCCAGTGTCTGACTGGGAATTCAAAGAATATATTGGGGTTACGTGCACCCACAATTTTTACTACTGGTATACAGTGCCAATTTCTAACTAGGAATTCAAAATGCGCAAGGCTCCCGGAAAGGGACGTGGACGAGGCCGTGGGCGAGGTCGGGGGAATGGTTCTGGGGAGCAAGGTAGCAGTGAAGCCACAGGGCGTCCCGTGCCTACTCCTGTGGGGCAGCAAGCATTGCGCCACTCCACAGTGCCAGGGTTGCTTGCCACATTAACTAAACTGCAGGGTACAAACCTTAGTAGGCCCGAGAACCAGGAACAGGTCTTGCAATGGCTGTCAGAGAACGCTTACAGCACATTCACCAGCAGCCAGTCAGACTCTGCCTCCTCTCCTCCTATTACCCAACAGTCTTGTCTTCCTTCCTCCCAAAATTCCGAAGCTTTACAGAACAATAACCCAAACTGTCCCTGCTCCCCAGAGCTGTTCTCCGCTCCTTTCATTGTCCCTCAACCTGCCTCTCCACGTCACGATTCCACGAACCTAACAGAGGAGCATCTGTGTCCAGATGCTCAAACACTAGAGTCTCCTCCATCTCCGTTCGATTTGGTGGTGGATGACCAGCAACCCACCCTCATTGACGATGATGTGACGCAGTTGCCGTCAGGGCATCCAGTTGACCGGCGCATTGTGCGGGAGGAGGAGATGAGACAGGAGTTGGAAGAGGAAGTGGTGGATGATGAGGACACTGACCCGACCTGGACAGGGGGGATGTCAAGCGGGGAAAGTAGTGTGGATGTTGAGGCAGGTGCAGCACCAAAAAGGGTAGCTAGAGGCAGAGGCAGAGGTCAGCAGCTTAGGCGAAGCCAGGCCACACCCGGAATCTCCCAAGATGTTCCAGTTCGTACCCAGCCCCGAAAAACTCCCACCTCGAGGGCACGTTTCTCGAAGGTGTGGAGTTTTTTCAAGGAATGCGCCGAGGACAGATATAGTGTTGTCTGCACAATTTGCCTCTCGAAATTGATTAGGGGCTCTGAGAAGAGCAACCTGTCCACCACTTCAATGCGCCGTCATTTGGAATCCAAGCACTGGAATCAGTGGCAGGCAGCAACGGCAGGACAAAGGCCGCCTGCCGTTCACGCCACTGCCACTGCCTCTGCCACTGCCTCTGCCTCTGCCACTGCCACTGCTGACTGTGCTGGCGATGCACTCCAGAGGACGAGCCAGGACACCACTTCATCTGCCTCCGCCACTTTGTTGACTTCTACCTCATCCTCCCCTGGTCCTGTCTTATCTCCTTCTCCTGCACCATCAAAGGCACCATCAGGCGTTTCTTTACAACAACCCACCATCTCTCAGACATTGGAGCGGCGGCAGAAATACACTGCTAACCACCCACACGCGCAAGCCTTGAACGCCAACATCGCTAAACTGCTGGCCCAGGAGATGTTGGCGTTCCGGCTTGTTGAAACTCCCGCCTTCCTGGACCTGATGGCAACTGCGGCACCTCGCTATGCCGTCCCTAGCCGTCACTACTTCTCCCGGTGTGCCGTCCCCGCCTTGCACCAGCACGTGTCACTCAACATCAGGCGGGCCCTTAGTTCCGCGCTTTGCACAAAGGTCCACTTGACCACCGACGCGTGGACAAGTGCATGCGGACAGGGACGCTACATTTCACTGACGGCACACTGGGTGAATGTAGTTGAGGCTGGGACTGCTTCCCAAACTGGCCCGGTGTACCTCGTCTCCCCGCCTAACATTCCTGGCAGGGACACGAGAAGAACACCCCCCTCCTCCTCCTCCTCTACCGCCTCCTCCTCCGCCACCGCCTCCGCCATCGCCTCCTCCTCCGCTGTTAGATTGATCCCAGCTACGAGTTGGAAACGTTGCAGCACTGGCGTTGGTAGACGTCAGCAGGCTGTGCTGAAGCTGATCAGCTTGGGGGACAGACAGCACACTGCCTCCGAGGTGAGGGATGCCCTCCTCGATGAGACGGCAATATGGTTTGAGCCGCTGCACCTGGGCCCAGGCATGGTCGTTTGTGATAACGGCCGGAACCTGGTAGCAGCTCTGGAGCTTGCCGGACTCCAACATGTTCCATGCCTGGCCCACGTCTTCAACCTAGTGGTGCAACGTTTCCTAAAGAGCTACCCCAATGTTCCAGAGCTACTGGTGAAAGTGCGGCGCATGTGCGCCCACTTTCGCAAGTCGACAGTAGCCGCTGCTAGCTTAAAATCTCTCCAGCAACGCCTGCATGTGCCACAACACCGGCTTTTGTGCGACGTCCCCACACGCTGGAACTCAGCGTTTCAGATGTTGAATAGAGTGGTTGAGCAGCAGAGACCTTTGATGGAATACCAGCTACAAAACCCTAGGGTGCCACAAAGTCAGCTGCCTCAGTTTCACATCCATGAGTGGCCATGGATGAGAGACCTTTGTGACATCCTACGGGTCTTTGAGGAGTCCACAAGGAGGGTGAGCTCTGAGGATGCGATGGTGAGCCTTACAATCCCGCTCTTGTGTGTTCTGAGAGAATCCCTGATTGACATCAGGGATAACTCAGATCACACAGAGGAGTTAGGGATAGCATCCGATCCGTCACAGCTGGAGAGTAGGTCCACACATCTGTCCGCTTCACTGCGTTTAATGGAGGAGGAGGAGGAGGAGGAGGAGGAGGAAGAAGAGTTGTCCGATGATGTGATGGTGATACAGGAGGCTTCCGGGCAACTTCGAATCGTCCCATTGTTGCAGCGCGGATGGGTAGACATGGAGGATGAGGAGGAAATGGAGATTGAACTTTCCGGTGGGGCCAGAGGAGTCATGCCAACTAACACTGTGGCAGACATGGCTGAGTTCATGTTGGGGTGCTTTACAACCGACAAGCGTATTGTCAAAATCATGGAGGACAACCAGTACTGGATCTTTGCTATCCTTGACCCCCGGTATAAAAACAACATCTCGTCTTTTATTCCGGTAGAGGGGAGGGCCAATCGCATCAATGCTTGCCACAGGCAATTGGTGCAGAATATGATGGAGATGTTTCCAGCATGTGACGTTGGCGGCAGGGAGGGCAGTTCCTCCAGTAGGCAACCAAGTTCTCACCGGTCCACACAAACGAGGGGCACACTGTCTAAGGTCTGGGACACCTTGATGGCACCCCCTCGCCAAAGTGCCGCCACGGAGGGTCCTAGTGTCACCAGGCGTGAGAAGTATAGGCGCATGTTGCGGGAATACCTTTCCGACCACAGCCCTGTCCTCTCCGACCCCTCTGCGCCCTACACGTATTGGGTGTCGAAGTTGGACCTGTGGCTTGAACTTGCCCTATATGCCTTGGAGGTGCTGTCCTGTCCTGCCGCCAGCGTCCTATCTGAGAGGGTGTTCAGTGCAGCCGGTGGCATCATCACTGACAAGCGCACCCGTCTGTCAGCTGAGAGTGCCGACCGGCTCACTTTGATAAAAATGAACCACCACTGGGTAGAGCCGTCATTTTTGTGCCCACCTGTGTAAAGCACCCCAACATGAAACTCCATGTCTGTACTCAACCTCTCCAATTCCTCCGCATCCTCATACTCATCCACCATAAGCGTTGCACAATTCTGCTAATACTAGGCTCCCTCCACCCTGATTTCCACCAACTCTGCTGGTTAGAGGCTCCCTCCACCATGAATTTGCCCAAACTGGGCTGTTTAGAGGCTCCCTCCACCATGAATTGGTCCAAACTGGGGTTTTTAGAGGCTCCCTCCACCATGAATTGGTCCAAACTGGGCTGTTTAGCGGCTCCCTCCACCATTAATTGGTCCAAACTGGGCTGGTTAGAGGCTCCCTCCACCATGAATTGGTCCAAACTGGGTTTTTTAGAGGCTCCCTCCACCATGAATTTGCCCAAACTGGGCTGTTTAGAGGCTCCCTCCACCATGAATTGGTCCAAACTGGGCTGGTTAGAGGCTCCCTCCACCATGAATTTCCCAAAACTTGGCTGTTTAGAGGCTCCCTCCACCATTAATTGGTCCAAACTGGGCTGGTTAGAGGCTCCCTCCACCATGAATTGGTCCAAACTTGGCTGTTTAGAGGCTCCCTCCACCATTAATTGGTCCAAACTGGGCTGGTTAGAGGCTCCCTCCACCATGAATTTGCCCAAACTGGGCTGTTTAGAGGCTCCCTCCACCATGAATTGGTCCAAACTGGGGTTTTTAGAGGCTCCCTCCACCATGAATTGGTCCAAACTTGGCTGTTTAGAGGCTCCCTCCACCATTAATTGGTCCAAACTGGGCTGGTTAGAGGCTCCCTCCACCATGAATTTGCCCACACTGGGCTGGTTAGAGGCTCCCTCCACCATGAATTTCCCAAAACTTGGCTGTTTAGAGGCTCCCTCCACCATGAATTGGTCCAAACTGGGTTTTTTAGAGGCTCCCTCCACCATGAATTTGCCCACACTGGGCTGGTTAGAGGCTCCCTCCACCATGAATTGGTCCAAACTGGGTTTTTTAGAGGCTCCCTCCACCATGAATTTGCCCACACTGGGCTGGTTAGAGGCTCCCTCCACCATGAATTTCCCAAAACTTGGCTGTTTAGAGGCTCCCTCCACCATTAATTGGTCCAAACTGGGCTGGTTAGAGGCTCCCTCCACCATGAATTGGTCCAAACTTGGCTGTTTAGAGGCTCCCTCCACCATGAATTGGTCCAAACTGGGCTGGTTAGAGGCTCCCTCCACCATGAATTTGCCCAAACTGGGCTGTTTAGAGGCTCCCTCCACCATGAATTGGTCCAAACTGGGTTTTTTAGAGGCTCCCTCCACCATGAATTGGTCCAAACTGGGCTGTTTAGAGGCTCCCTCCACCATGAATTTGCCCAAACTGGGCTGGTTAGAGGCTCCCTCCACCATTAATTGGTCCAAACTGGGCTGGTTAGAGGCTCCCTCCACCATGAATTTGCCCAAACTGGGCTGTTTAGAGGCTCCCTCCACCATGAATTTGCCCAAACTGGGCTGTTTAGAGGCTCCCTCCACCATGAATTTGCCCAAACTGGGCTGGTTAGAGGCTCCCTCCACCATGAATTTGCCCACACTGGGCTGGTTAGAGGCTCCCTCCACCATGAATTGGTCCAAACTGGGTTTTTTAGAGGCTCCCTCCACCATGAATTTGCCCACACTGGGCTGGTTAGAGGCTCCCTCCACCATGAATTTCCCAAAACTTGGCTGTTTAGAGGCTCCCTCCACCATTAATTGGTCCAAACTGGGCTGGTTAGAGGCTCCCTCCACCATGAATTGGTCCAAACTTGGCTGTTTAGAGGCTCCCTCCACCATTAATTGGTCCAAACTGGGCTGGTTAGAGGCTCCCTCCACCATGAATTTGCCCAAACTGGGCTGTTTAGAGGCTCCCTCCACCATGAATTGGTCCAAACTGGGGTTTTTAGAGGCTCCCTCCACCATGAATTGGTCCAAACTTGGCTGTTTAGAGGCTCCCTCCACCATTAATTGGTCCAAACTGGGCTGGTTAGAGGCTCCCTCCACCATGAATTGGTCCAAACTGGGTTTTTTAGAGGCTCCCTCCACCATGAATTGGTCCAAACTGGGGTTTTTAGAGGCTCCCTCCACCATGAATTGGTCCAAACTGGGCTGTTTAGCGGCTCCCTCCACCATTAATTGGTCCAAACTGGGCTGGTTAGAGGCTCCCTCCACCATGAATGTGCCCAAACTGGGCTGTTTAGAGGCTCCCTCCACCATGAATTTGCCCAAACTGGGCTGGTTAGAGGCTCCCTCCACCATGAATTGGTCCAAACTGGGGTTTTTAGAGGCTCCCTCCACCATGAATTGGTCCAAACTTGGCTGTTTAGAGGCTCCCTCCACCATTAATTGGTCCAAACTGGGCTGGTTAGAGGCTCCCTCCACCATGAATTGGTCCAAACTTGGCTGTTTAGAGGCTCCCTCCACCATTAATTGGTCCAAACTGGGCTGGTTAGAGGCTCCCTCCACCATGAATTTGCCCAAACTGGGCTGTTTAGAGGCTCCCTCCACCATGAATTGGTCCAAACTGGGTTTTTTAGAGGCTCCCTCCACCATGAATTTGCCCACACTGGGCTGGTTAGAGGCTCCCTCCACCATGAATTGGTCCAAACTGGGGTTTTTAGAGGCTCCCTCCACCATGAATTTGCCCAAACTGGGGTGTTTAGAGGCTCCCTCCACCATGAATTTGCCCAAACTCTGCTGGTTAGAGGCTCAATCCACCCTGATTTTCAAAACAAATGTTGGTGCCAACCTCAACTTACTACAAGGGCCAAATTCACTGCTGGTGACAAGCTCTCCTCACTGCAAGTGCCAAATACACATGTTTCAAGGTGTTTTCCTACTGTCAGAGAGGTGGTATTGAGTGTGTAAAGTGTGTAGTTGTTAGGCTGTGATGTTGGGGTAATAGAGGGTCTTTGGTGTGTTAGATGCCCCCAGACATGCTTCCCCTGCTGTCCCAGTGTCATTCCAGAGGTGTTGGCATCATTTCCTGGGGTGTCATAGTGGACTTGGTGACCCTCCAGACACGGATTTGGGTTTCCCCCTTAACGAGTATCTGTTCCCCATAGACTATAATGGGGTTCGAAACCCGTTCGAACACACGAACATTGAGCGGCTGTTCGAATCGAATTTCGAACCTCGAACATTTTAGTGTTCGCTCATCTCTACTAATAACATTACCTGTTTGATCTTTTACATGCTACCTCGTATAACGTACGGCTAAGGCTAGGTTCACATATGCACTTGGTGACTTTTCAGGGATTCTGTCCTACATTCTGCTTGAAAAGTACAGAAAGAAATTTCCTGCAAGCCCAGGGTGCGCATTTCTATGGGGTCCATGGGTTTCCATGGGTAACTGCTTTTTAAGCATGTGGGTTTCTGTTTTTTGGGTCCCCAAACAGACCTGAAGAATGGAAACCCCAACACAGGTCGGAACCTACCGTAAGGCTGAGAGTGAAATTCTCAGATACATTTCAGAAGTAGTTAGCAATTAAATAAAGCAAGGGGTGGCTAAGAGCTGTTAAAGGGGTATTCCCTTCTATGATATGCCTTATAGACAGGTCTAGAATGGGGCCTTATTCATTACTGCAAGTGAATGGAGAGTCTTTACATTCACTTGTACCAGAGTACCAAAAGAAGATGTGCAAGGAAATGGAGAGATTTGCTTATGTACAACCCCCTCCATTCACTTGCAACCTCAAAAGGAGCCCCATTCTCATGATAGATCTCTACCAGTCATTTATAACATAGTCTATATACAGTGTTGGCCAAAAGTAATGTCACCCCAGCAATTCTGTCAGATAATACTCATTTTCATCCAGAAAATGATTGCAATCACAAATTCTTTGGTATTATTATCTTCATTTAATTTGTCTTCAATGAAAAACCACAAAAAGAATTGTCAAAAAAGCCAAATTGGATATAATTCCACACCAAACATAAAAAAGGGGGTGGACAAAAGTATTTGCACTGTTTGAAAAATCGTGTGGTGCTTCTCTAATTTGTGTAATTAACAGCACCTGTTACTTACCTGAGGCACCTAACAGGTGGTGGCAATAACTAAATCACACTTGCAGCCAGTTGAAATGGATTAACATTGACTCAACCTCTGTCCTGTTTCCTTGTGTGACCACATTGAGCATGTAGAAAAGAAAGAAGACCAAAGAACTGTCTGAGGACTTCAGAAGCAAAATTGTGAGGAAGCATGAGCAATCTCAAGGCTACAAGTCCATCTCCAAAGACCTGAATGTTCCTGTGTCTACTGTGTGCAGTGTCATCAAGAAGTTTAAAGCCCATGGCACTGTGGCTAACCTCCCTAGATGTGGACGGAAAAGAAAAATTGAGGAGAGATTTCAACACAAGATTGTGTGGATGGTGGATAAAGAACCTTGACTAAAATCCAAACAAGTTCAAGCTGCCCTGCAGTCCGAGGGTGCAACAGTGTCAACCCGTACTATCCGTCGGCGTCTGAATGAGAAGGGACTGTATGGTAGGATACCCAGGAAGACCTCACTTCTTACACAGAGACATAAAAAAGCCAGGCTGGAGTTTGCTAAAAACTTTTTGGAAGAATGTTCTCTGGTCAGATGAGACAAAAGTAGAGCTTTTTGGGAAAAGGCATCAACATAGAGTTTACAGGAAAAAAAAAAAAAAAGCCTTGAAAGAAAAGAACACGGTCCCTACAGTCAAACATGGCGGAGGTTCCCTGATGTTTTGGGGTTGCTTTGCTGCCTCTGGCACTGGATTGCTTGACTGTGTGCATGGCATTATGAAGTCTGAAGACTACCAACACATTTTGCAGTATAATGTAGGGCCCAGTGTGAGAAAGCTGGGTCTCCCTCAGAGGTCATGGGTCTTCCAGCAGGACAATGACCCAAAACACACTTCAAAAAGCACTAGAAAATGGTTTGAGAGAAAGCACTGGAGACTTCTAAAGTGGCCAGCAATGAATCCAGACCTGAATCCCATAGAACACCTGTGGAGAGATCTGATGGCAGTTTGGAGAAGGCCTCCTTCACATCTCAGGGACATGGAGCAGTTTGCCAAAGAAGAATGGTCTAAAATTCCAGCAGAGCATTGTAAGAAACTCATTGATGGTTACCGGAAGTGGTTGTTCGCAGTTATTTTGTCTAAAGGTTGTGCTACCAAGTATTAGGCTGAGGGTGCCAATACTTTTGTCCAGCCCATTTTTGGAGTTTTGTGTAAAATGATCAATGATTTGACTTTTTTTCATTCTCTTTTGTGTTTTTTCATTGCAAGCAAAATAAATGAATATATTAATACCAAAGAGTTTGTGCTTGCAATCATTTTCTGGAAGAAACTGAGTATTATCTGACAGAATTGCAGGGGTGCCAATACTTTTGGCCAACACTGTAATACCCCTTTAAGAACTGCTGGAGAATGAAGTGTAGATTTGCCAAGTTCTTGCCATCAGTTGCTAACTGTATAGGTAAGACTCTTGGAGGATTATATAAGTAAGGATTATTTATCAGTCATTAATTATAGAAGCATCTTCTGCAGACTATAACCCAGGTGTACATGCATGGTACGGTAATAGTACAAGTACAGGCAGCTATATGTGCTCACTATCAAGAGTCAACCAATATCAGATAGCTTGTATACCTTGGTAATAGCAGAGATAACTTTGATTCAAGCTGCTTAACCCCTTAAAGGCAACAATTGACAATGACTATGGCACATGAGGGTCTAGGTATCTTCTTCAAATTCAACTTTACAGAATTTGATGCCTGCATTTTGACATTGGTTGAAGTTTAAAATTAAAAATTTATCTTAGTTCATCTTTTATTTAACTACTGGTCCTCATTTAATATTAAGTATACATAAAGGGGTCTGTTTGTCTCCAAACCAGAGAACATAGACAGGTAAGAGTCAGGACAAGCCAAAGAAAGCCTGTGCAGAAAATAATCAATACGTCAAAATTGTCTTACAAGCTGTATATCACCACCAGCTAGACGGGACACCTGGCAGTGTGAGAATTACCGATATAGACAATGAGAAGGCATGGAAAACTTGCCGTCATGTTCCTGGATCCTGTCTATGACTATAAGCCCCTTGTGGAATTGTCCTCCTGAAAGTGTCCTTCTGCAGTAGGGTTAACAGCTGCCATGAAGAGATGAGCTTGGTTGGTCAAAATTGATCAAATGATGCTGCTTGCATGGTGCAACAGAAATGGATAAGTCTGACCAGGCCATGCTTGTCCACCGCTCAGTAATCCAGTTTTTGTGTTCTTTTGCCCACTGTCTTGCTGTTCTGTTTCCTTTATACAGCAATAGTACTCGAACTTGTCTGCTGTTACATGCCATCTGTGCGTACGGCGTGACAAGTTTTGTACTCGGAAAATCAGTGTTATATTCAGCTATGTTCTGGCTCTGCACCACCTGTTTATCAGAACAACTTCTGACCCCTTTTGACAACAAGTTCTCAGGATCTTCTTTGGTGGATGTTTTTTTTCTTCATCACACCATTCTCTGTATATTGTCAATACTGTTGAATAAAAAACAAACAAACATATGATCGGCAATTTTAGAAATACCAGCTCTGGCCAGGCAATGATAACCATGGCTTACTCAAAGTTGTTCAGATCACTCAAGTTACCATGGGACATTATACTGTTTGCAGGGGCTGCTATGGGACATTATGCCATGTGGGGGTCAGGAAAGGAGGTGCTATGGTATGAGGGGGCCATTTCAAAAGTTTACTATTGGACCCAGTCTTTGCTAGTTATGCCCATAAATACACATTGTCAGGGTCTGGGATTGCTAAGTGGGGTGTCATAGACACAAAAGTCCAGTTTCTTTAGTCCAAAACAAAGGTAGAGTTTATTTTCACTCAAAAAGGTAGTGCAGCAACAAAAGGAAACAATACAAAAATAAATACCTGCCCGGCTAGGCTCTAACTAAACATAGAATAGGTTACCTCACCTAGAATCACAGAAACCAAAAGCCAGTAGAATCATTCAGGACACAGCTCCAAAAATATGACCTCTCTGTCAGCTCTTCAGCCAAGCTCTGCCCACAGTGTTGCTTCTAGAGCAACTTCTTAAACCTCCTTTGTTGAGGAGACTCTCTGCAGCTGAGTTGCTGCAAGAACAACCACAAAGTGTGAACTGGAGGGGGGGTGGAATGACAGGTCCCACTACCAACCTGCCTGCCATTCCTAAAAAATCCAGCCCAATAAACAGAACTTTGAAATAACATTCAGCAGACAGAATTATCTGCTGAGAACCATTCTTTCTGGAGTCTCTCATCTCACCCACCTGAGTAGTCTGGGTGACATGTGCACCCCCTCCTTTATCTGACCAGCCATCAGCTTACAACATATATACACAAATTCTGCAGCTGATCCAGAGGTTGCAGCTTGAGACTCCCCACTTATTAAGTCCATTAATTTAGGCCATAATGGAACACTGTGAGCTGGGGAAGAAAATGAAGAGGAATCCTAGGCAGATGTCCACTTCAAATTTCTCCTTACTTTCCAACATCTGAACAGGTTCTGTCTACTTATATGAAATGCCACTGCAGTATATCTCCCATAGCAAAAACACCCAATTTTTGTTGTTGTTTTTTTTCGCTGCAGTGCACATGAGTTGCTCCAAAAGGAGCCCACGGAGGCTCTGTCACCCAAGGGCCCACACAATCCTGGAGCCGACCCTGCCTCCTTCTCTTGGCTGGTCCATACAAGATAAAAGGGAAACTGAAGGTTTACTATTTATTATAACAGTCTTAACCTTTAGGATAGCTTATCAGGATAAACTGAGTGATTACATGAAGAACAACACTATTTATGGACATTATATAACTTTTATATTGCATTTTTGAGCACCTTTTACCAATGCAGGGTCTGATTTATCTCAGGTAGTGAGTGGAGAATAGCTGCTATGGTATTTCCAATATATTGCACTTGGATGAACCAAGGAGATTTTGCATCTCTAACTTTTTCTCAATTACAAAGTTGCAGCAGCCGCATAAGGGGCATTACAGAGAAATACTGAACAATGTTGATGTAAATATAAAACCTATTAATATCTGCAGCACTATGGTTCTAGGTCTTTCTCTCTCTCTCTCTCTCTCTCTCTCTCTCTCTCTCTCTCATTCTGCCCTCCTCTCTTTACTCTCTCCACTACACAGACTTCTGAAATTTAGTAAACTGACAGTTCTTCTTTGGAGATGGAGTAGTGATGTCTACCTGTGGCATAATAGAGCTCAAAAATATTTTGATGGCTACATATGTGAGGAGTTATAATAGAGACTTTACCCTACGGTAAGTTAACTACAAGGACAGGAGATTCTGAACAAAATGCAACGTAACAACATTGTGTGACATTTTGAGGATGTGCCGCAGTTCACTTAAAATAAAAAAAAACGCAATCTTATAAACTGAATTGCCAGGATTTGCAGCAGATGACTCCCCCCCTCCCATTGTCCACACTCAAACAACCTCCCCTCCTCCTATCAGAAATTTACATTCTTTTTTTTGCTATCTTCCAAATTAATTATCCCATAGAAATGTTCGAAGTTCAACGTGTAGCAAATAATGTTCCCAACATACATTGTGTAAATGCCAACAATATGTCAAGCACAGCGGAATATATTTACGGCAATGATTCAATTGATTCACACAACATATGTTAGAAACATGAAATGTTAGTGAGGGTGGATTACTCAAGTTTTAGAGTTTGCATTTTATTTTTGTGCAGATGTACTCATTTACTAAACTTGAAATCCAAACAGAATATACATCATTCCTAATCCACAAAAAGTTCTATCTTCTATAAGGTTTGCTCTATAAAAAGTTCTGTAAGGCTAAGGGTAAGTTCACACAGGGTTTTTGGATTGGAACCTGAGGCAGCCTCTTCCTCAGGTTCCGATCCAAAAGAGGGCGGACGCGACTGAAAGCCGGTGCACTGTACTGGCATCCACCCATGCACTCCGCTCCGTATTAGCCCCAATGAGTGGGCCTAGTCCGGAGGAGGGTGTGTCTTTAGGCTGAATCGCGAGGCGAAACAGCCTGAACAATGAGCATCTCCCGTCTTTTTCTTCTTTCGCTTGTGCCAGCTCCCGGAAAAAACTCCTGAGTGGCTCCCATTGATTTCAATGGGAGCCATCTTTTTGGTCATGATTTTGAGGCAAATACGGCCTCAAAATCCTGACCAAAAAACTCAGTGTGAACTTACCTTAAGGCCCCACGGAGTGGACCAAAAAGTGATGTGGGAAAAACCACAGCAGAAATGCATTGCTGCACTACACCAATGCCTATGTCCTCAAAAGCTACACCGCTATTCAGAGGATAGAGATAAGTGTCTGATTGCTGGTGGTCTGACCACTAGGATCGCCAGTGATCAGGAGATTGGGGTGCAAAAGTTCCCCTAAGTGCTCCCAGCAGCCCCATAGCATTAATGCAGTGATGCCCACACATGTCCGCCCCATTCACATGAACTACAAAAGAACCTTCTCATGATTAACAGTGTTCAATCCACCAGTGTTCAGACACTTAGATAAGGGATTAGTACCTATAGTAGGACAACCTCTATAATGCAGCAACAAGTCGTATAGTTAATCTGTTTTCAACGGATTCCATTAAATCCTGACAGATTCCATCAACTTATAATATGATCCAATGCAAGACTATAGACAGGTTTTATTTAAAGACAAATTCTGTTAGAATAGATTACATAGTAGTCTATGGAAGGAGAGAAGCCAAGTGAGATATATAAAGTCTTGCTAAAGCTAACAGTAAGTTTTCTGCAGTTTTTAGCAATAATAAACAGTATACTGCCGATGTAAACAAAGATTTTCTCTTATTCAGCATCTCTTCCCCTTTTCCTTTCCGTAGACTTCTATGTGCATCAGCCTATCTTTACTAATGACGGATTGGGCAGTTTAGGAGGCAGAGGGGAATAGAAAATAACCCTGATTTGTGGAGAAAGAAGCATTTATCTATAATATTATATAATTATACTTTTATATTCATTTATGAAGAAATATAAAATGTTTAACAAAAAACTAATATATAAATAATACAACAGCTGATTACCAGGCTAATGTCTAATTGTTGTGCTGTGATTATAACAAGCGGCACCTGTTTGCTCATCACATGATCATGGACTGTAAATCACATGATCACGGTCAGAGTTTTATTCACTAGAAGTAACAGAAATCTAGAAAACCGCGAGGAATTGATACAGAAAGTATATTGGAAAATTGTACAACTTTTTATTAAACCATATCATTTGTCTCTCAATATTGGTCTGAAAGTGGCCAACCCCTTTAACTGAAGAGACAGACTGTTGGCCACGTTTGCTTATCATTGACTAAAGCATTACTGCCAAATTAATAATTTTTTTGTGAGCTGGTCTTAGACACTTCTGTGCATTGGCGTAAGATGCCAGTCTGAAACTCATAGTTTTCAGTTATGACTTGAGCCAGGTTTCTGGGGTAAGTTATAATATATTGTCAAACTGAGGAGTCCCTGCCCTGCCGGGACAAAAGGTGAGCAGGACAGAAAATGAACAAAAGTCACAATTTTTGCCCCAAACCCTTTCGTACAAGGCATGATAAATCATCCCCATTATATGCGGCAAACTGGTTTCTCTTCCCTATGTTACTTGTTGCGTCTCCATGGCCATTATTCTCAGATAAAACACTAAAGTGGCTGCATAGCAATTATTATTCAATCTCTGTTTTAGTGAGAAAATGCAAATCTTGTCAATTACGAAGACAAGCTTGGACAGAAAATCTTAAGGGAAAACGGCCAAGTACTATTAACTAAAACTACAACAAAAATAAAATAAAAAAATCAGAAAGCTGTACATTCTTGAAGGAGACAATTTACATAAGAAAAGAGCAATTACGATACAATTTTGCTTATTTTTTTTCAAATCTATCCAATTTGAGAACAGGGTAGGGGACATTGCCCACAACCTGGGAGACGGTGGCTACAAGGAGTGTATAAGAGTAAAAGGTAAGTGTAACTATGGTGAGAATAGAAGGGGAAATGTGCAGAGAGGGGTGAAGGCTATATGATATATAAAACAGGACAGTATTTATGGTTTACATTGTATAAACTTTGCTGGTCACGGTGATTGAAAGATGTCTCTCAACATTAAGGTCTACATAACAGTATGTCCGAGGGCCTTTAGTGTTCCATTCATTTAATTGGAACACGGAGCATGTTAGGAACATGTACGGTTATGTGAGCAGAGCATCGGACCTCCCATCAGAAGACCCTTGGATTGCACACTCACAAGTATGAGGCCCAAGGATGACGCACCACATTGCCTCAAAAATCCACAGCAAAGTCTGTAACAAAAAAGGTAGGTATTCTGTAAAGTCAAGAGTATTGTGGAGAAGGGGATGGACTTATAGTTACAATTCCTGCCAGAACCACTTCTGACTTTAGTCTAAAATACTACGTTACAAACCAAACTGCATAAGTGCTGCGTGTGAAACCACCATCTGTCTTGATCTTGCCCTTGGTTTCTACTCACCATTTCAAGTTTCTTGTCCTTCACACGGAGTATACGCTCCACTCATTCTGAACGTAAAACTCGTTCAGAATGAGCACGTAAAAACCAACTCCCATTGATTTCCATGGGTGCCAGCATACATCCGCTCCCCATTCAAATCAATGGGAGGCTTTTTTCCCTATTGCTTCAATGTGATACGAGCGTATGTCGGCACTCATAGAAATCAATGCGAGCTGGTTTTTACGCGCTCATTCTGAACGAGTTTTACGTTCAGAATGAGCGGAGCATATACTCCATGTGAAGGCTCCCCATTGGGTAGTTTTCTTTTGTGGCCTCATTCGCAAATGCTAACTATGGTCCCATAGGTCTCAGATTTCTGAGTCACATTGCAAGTAGTGTTCACAGGAGTGACCTGTTCTTTAAAGGGCATCTATCACCCACCAAAATCACTTCTAAACCATTTATATGGTGTTGTAGGATCATTCAGTAGTATAATGAACATAGCATTTTGTGGGTCAAAGTGCAATGTTACAAGTTTTAATCTATATGCAAATGCAGGGCCGTGCCTCTCAGAGCACCCATTTTCAAATATGGTTGTCACCCAATGTTGCCGTTAACATATAGATTGACATGTGACAATGTGATCTGGCAGATGCAATCCATTGCACTGAATAATTCTTTTGCATGACCAGGTAATAATCTAATGAATATAACCATTTAGAACGGTCCAGACCTTTTTTGAATGTTCTTGTCAATGGAATATGAATTCAGTACGTCTAATCCTTTTGTTCTCAGAGGAAATAAGCTGACGCAAGAGTTGCCTGGCAATGGCTTTCTCTCTTCACCCCATTAAAAATATGGATATCTCTAGAAGAAACATACCAGTATGTATGGGGTGAGGGAGATAGATGTCATTTAAACAAGTGTTTGACAAACAGCTGTCCATCATTGAACTTAGGCTGTTTTTCAGGCAGTGCTTTTCACAGGAAGACTGCAAAGGTTTCCTCTACGGACTTTCTACTTCCATTATACCTATAGGGAAACTGCCAGCATTTCCTTAAGCAGTCGTTTAACAAGGAATGGCAGGGCCCTGTGGCGAACTTTCGACCCCCCCGACCAAACCCCCCCCCCCCCCCCCGCATTCCTGCATGCACTATTATGCCCCATAGTGGCCCCTGCACACAGCATTATACCCCAATGTGGCCCCTTCACCCAGTATTATACCCCATTATGGCCCCTTCACCCAGTATTATACCCCATTGTGGCCCCTTCACCCAGTATTATGCCCCATTGTGGCTCCTTCACCCAGTATTATGCCCCATTGTGGACCATCCATGAACAATTATTATACTCTGGGGTCTTTTCAGGATCGGTAAGTAAATAGGGCCAGTTACTCCAGCCGGTATCGGCCTATTAAAAAAAAAAAAAAACGCAGCAGTAGTGGCTGTCGCCGGGCCCCCTAATGTCCTGGGCCCTGTAGCAGCCACTACCGCTGCTACCCCGGTAGTTACATCCCTGTCCATAGGTATAACTGACATGCTGCGATTTCCAAAAACAAGCCAGTTTTGGAAATCACAGCATTTCCATTGTGGATATTTTTTTGCAATTTTTGCATGAGATTCGACTGTAGAACGCTGTGTTTTTTTGCAGCGTAGTTCTTTCTTTGTGGCAGATTTTGCTGAGTTTTTTTGAGCCAAAGCCAGGAGTGGATTGAGCAGAATGGAGAAGTATAAGAGCTTTCTATATATTTCCCATTCTTGGCTTTGGCTCAAAAAAGTCTGGATATAGGGGGTCTATGCCCTTTACATGTTCTCAGCACAGTGTACTGAGCCAGAAGCAGATTGGTCCATAAACTGTATAGTGTGGCTGGGCCATATTAGTGCCAAGAGCTATATCATGCTGTGTGATAGAATAGTCAAGACCATAGTAAGTTTTTACAGATTTTTTTCTTTATTTTTTGCTAGAAATGTATGACATTATTGCTGTCAGCTCGAGCATGGAGATGGTGTGTATATATATATATATTATATATTGTACACGAATGTAGACAAATAAATAAGAAAGCGTATGGTGGATGTGCTGGAGTTTAATTAGATTCATTTCATTTGTAAAGTTTAAGAATAACTATGTGGGAGGATGACAAGGTGGATCCAGACATCCATCTACTCCTCAGCAGCTGCTAAAACAAATGCATTTGCAAATTATTTCTTGACATTAACTTTACTTCTTTACTGCTCGTATGTGCGGAGGGCATTTACTACACAATATGTATTACACATTTTTGATGAAACAGCCTTGTACAGCAAATGCAGATATATGGATACATGGAAAGGCATAGTTTGAATAAAGTTCTATTACAGGACTTGTGCTGCAAGATATAGCTTGCTCCAAATGGCTCCAAAACCATTAGGAGGCAGTGTCTCCAGCCCCGCATGCCAGAATTCTGACCTCAAAAAGTTTCCAAATAGTTTTTTGCAGATTTTTTTTTTATATATATGCACATTTTACTTTTTATGACAAAGTGCCCTTGGTTAGTGGGTTGAGTTCATATATCAATTGCAATCTCACTCCAGTGGATGTGGGAGGAGCATAAAAAGTGGAGTAACATCTTCCATGTTGCGAAAAATGAGGCGAAGAGAGGCAGCCGCCTCAGGCAGTGCTATCCGTGGCAACCTAGGAGGCCAAGGCCAAGCATTACTGCCCTGGGCAGGCTTAAGGGTATGTTCAAACAGAGTTTATTTGCAAGCGGATTTTGAAGCGGAATTCGCCTCAAAACCTGCCTGCAAAAACGTCTCCCATTCATTTCAATGGGAATCACTCACAGTTTTTTTCTGCTAGCGGAAAAAAATGTGTCATGCCCTATCTTCATGCGGATTCTGTGGCTGAGTCACCCTCCTGCTTAGGCCCATTCATCTGGGTGTAATCAGGGGTAGGATTCGGTGATGCACCAGCATCCCGTCGCGGCTAGCCCGGGAAAAAAGCCACATAGCAGAAAAGGTTGCCACTGTGTGAACATACCTATAGAAATTTAAGCAGGGGAGAAGAGAAATTAGCTAAGGAGCTCAGGGCATCTGCAGCTGCAGAAATAAATGTACTCACCTGTCCACGCTCCTGTCTAGGTCACCTTCTGCTGTCGCTGCTAAAGTAACGACACGACTCTGAAAAATGCCAGAATGCTGTATGTAGCATCCGGGAATTCTTCAGTGACATAAGAGGGGGGTCATATACTGTGTGTTAGTCTTAAAAAGCAGTCAGATACTGTATGGGCCAGAAAAAAAGGGGGTAATATACCATGTGAGGTATATGCGAAATGTGAAAGGGCATTATATATAACGTGGGGAGCAAAAAAAAGGGGGATTATATACATGTTGGGGGCAAGAAAAGGGGACAGATACAGTGTTAGGGTGCATGCACACTACGTAACGCCGGGCGTGTATGAGAGCCGTACACGCCGGCATTACAGCAGACTGCCGAACACTTCCCATTTACTTCAATGGGAGCGCTCGTAACAGAGGCGTTTACGAGCGCTCCCATTGAAGTGAATGGGAAGTGTTCGGCAGCCCTGCTGTAACGCCGGCGTGTACGGCTCTCATACACGCACGGCGTTACGTAGTGTGCATGCACCCTTAGGGCAAATAAGGGGTCATATATTGTGATGAGGCCAAAAGAAAAGGGTCACATCCTGTGTGCGGGGCTATAAAAAGGGCCATATATCGTGTGGGGATAAAAAAAAAAAAAAAACATATACCATGTGATGGGCCAGAAAAAGAGGCTCATGTAACTTGTGATGGGCCAGAAAAAGGGAGTCATATACTGTGTGATGGACCAGAAACAGGGGCTAACATACAATGTGATGAACCAGAAAAAAAAAAAGGTCATATACTGAGTTTCGGGCCAGAAACAGGGGGTGATATATTGTGTGGGGGCCAAAAAAAGGGGGTCACGTATCGTGTTGTGGGCCTAAAAAGGGGATCATGTATTGTGTAGTGAGCCAAAAAAATGAGGTGTGATATTACGCAGGAGCCAAATAAGGGGATTTTTTGATCTGCCAATGGGGGTGCGTCCTAATTAGGGGGCCCCATAACGTAAGCAAAGATAACGGTATCTTTTTTTGGGGGGGTGGAGGGAGCGCCTTTCTTTAGCTCGCCTCAGGCAGCAAAAAGATTAGATTGATCCCTGGTCGGGTCTCAGCCTAAAGATTAAGAATGCTTTAATTATAATAAACCTTGATTTTCAATTGCACTGCCCTATTAATGGTGGACATATCCCAACAAATCCTGATGGACCCCATTACCATACAATGGGATTGATACATTTTTCATTGTGGTTCTAGTATTTCTTACAATAAGAAACATATTCTGTTGGATTCTACTGATGTATAACAGAGTTGACAAGTTTTCCACTGAGGTTCCAGTATTTCTAAGAGTAAGATCGGTGCTATAGACTACAATATCCTTGCTGTCAAAACTACCGGATATTCCAGTGTGAAGAGATTATTCCAGAGGTCTCACTTTTGTTCCTGTGCTAGTATTCTGCTAGGTGGATGCCATGTGTATGCTGGGTTTAATTTACCATGAAACATCTGCCAATGCTGTAAATCTTGTTGACATGTAAATACTAACTCCGCACATTTGCATTTTTTATTGTTTGGAAATGTTAATTTACAGAGGTGGGCATAATTAAGATACATTTACACCTCACATGTAGGATTTATTGCCTGCTCAAATCTAACATTGCTGCCTGTTTTCAGAAACAAATCATTTACGTATTGAGAAGATGGATGCAAATGTCATCCAAGTCATTATCTTTATGTGTATTTATTTGTGTAAATGGAGCTTTCAGGCGAAAGAACAATGTTTCATAAAAGTAGTCATCACTAGAGCATATGAAGTCTCTTCCCTATGTTATGCCTTTCTTAGAGTCCAGTGGTCATATTATTACTTCTGCCAGGTTGTAGCAGATCAGAAATGGAGACAAACTGGACTTGTATTTGTCCAGGATTTGGAGCAACCCTTGGAATATGTGGGGTGGGGTAATAGTAGGGAAAAATAAGGCATACTCACTTGTCTCCAGGGCTCCATTGCCTACTCCTGGTCCTTTTTCCTTTGCGTTCCGGGCCATGCTGAGCTGAAAGCTGTGAGGATCACGTGACCGTTTAGACCAATCAGTGGCCTCAGCAGACAATGGCGAGGGATCGGTGACATCACTCACATACATCACTGGTTGCTAAGACTTGATTGGTCTTGCAAGCAGAGCAGGCACAAGCACATGGCAGATAAAGGACTGAGAGTAGACAAAAAAGTGAATATACTTTTTTACTTACTTTTGCAACGGGTTGCTCCAAGTCATGAGCAACCCCTTTATGGGTGAGGACACACAACGTGGCCAACAGAGGATCTACCACCATGTCCAAAACCACACCCATTCATGGCATCCAATGGCAATGTCCTGTTCCAGGTTACAAGCCTGTTTGTTTTTGTTTTTAACATGGACCTTTCATGGATTATGAATGCCGTTGTTCAACATCCATCACTTACGCTAACTCCATGTTTTCTGACTACGCCTCATTGTGCACCACTCATCCAATGGCTGAAGGTCCAAATGTGGGACGAAATGTTTCTGGATTAACTAAATATTTGGAGTACTTTAAGCTATATATGTGAGTGCCAGAATTATTGTTCTTTTAGACATCATCACAGATATCTGTTTGATGTATATGCTGAGAGTTTTCCCATCACATGCATTAAATATGGCCGGGTTAACGCAGTCCCCATACAGTTTGCATTTGTGGTCAGCACATCGCCCTGTTTACCCGAGACAATGTGCTGCCGATAATCCATCATCTTTTATGTTCCATTCACAAACATAGTTATCTATAATATCTAATCAAACAAATGATCATTTTTGTATGTTTAAGGTGACCTTTTGTACATTTATACAAGCAGTTATTCAGATAGCATGTATCATCGAGAAATCTGTTTAATTCAACTGAATGTCCAAAAGCATTAGCATGTGCCTTTATACCTTATGGCTCAGTAATATGGAAAATAAAAGCACTAAATGCATGAAAAATAATACATACATACATAAATAATTCACATAGCACTTGGAATTACCATTATAACTTTCTTAAACAGTAATGCAAATCATGTGCTGCAGTAGTAATACTAATAATATATGTATAATCCTACTAATATTATAAATGTGAAAGTTTGTGTGTTTGGATGTTTGGATGTTTGTGAGTTTGGATGTTTGTTCCTCAATCACGCTAAAACGCCTGGACGGATTTGCGTGCAATTTTCCACAAACATAGTTTTCCCTTAGGATTGAGTCACAGGCTACTTTTGGTGCCACTAAACAACATGGCTTCCTAGCAGGAGACTCACAAAAGCAGGACTCCTAGCCCCAGCTTTAGACTCACACACACTGCCTGGCATTTCCTGCCTCAACCTGCCTGCACACTCCTTACTGTCACCTCAGGAGTAGCCCTCACTCTACTCACTCACATAACACATCACATTGTCTGTATCACTACATACACAATACAACACATCACATTGTAATTACATGTATCTCCTATCACTGCTATATACAGTACCTGATACATATATACTCCTGTACACAGACTGTATATACTATATAATTACATATATTACCTATCACTGCTATATACAGTACCTGATACATATATACTCCTGTACACAGACTGTATATACTATATAATTACATGTATCTCCTATCACTGCTATATACAGTACCTGATACATATATACTCCTGTACACAGGCTGTATATACTATATAATTACATGTATCTCCTATCACTGCTATATACAGTACCTGATACATATATACTCCTGTACACAGACTGTATATACTATATATTACATGTATCTCCTATCACTGCTATATACAGTACCTGATACATATATACTCCTGTACACAGGCTGTATATACTATATAATTACATGTATCTCCTATCACTGCTATATACAGTGCCTGATACATATATACTCCTGTACACAGACTGTATATACTATATAATTACATGTATCGCCTATCACTGCTATATACAGTGCCTGATACATATATACTCCTGTACACAGGCTGTATAACACATCACATTTTCTGTATCACAACATACACAATATAACACATCAAATCATATTTGCTAGCCCACCAAACTTTTTAAAGCACTTTTACAGTTTCACACGTCTGTGTCCGCCCAATACTCAACTCACCGCAGACGAAGTCGCGGGTAAAAGCTAGTTACATTATAATTGCCAGAACGTTTCTTCACACTGGTACTAACTACTAAGGCTAAGTTCACACATGGAGCGTATAGACGGATTTTGGCACCGAGAGTGACTCGGGGAGCCGCGTCACTCTCGTGTCAAAACCCGCCTGCCACGACTGTCGCGGCCGCGGCTTCCCCCTCCGGGACAGGCTCAAATGAATGGGCTGACCCCGGAGGTTGATGCCGCAAGGAAGACGCCACAGCTCAACGAGCCGCAGAATTTACCTGAAGAAAGGGCAAGCGTTTCTTTTTTGCCGCTCACAGAAAAAAGTAGCCTGGCGGTCTAAATAGTCCACCATTGTGAGGGGGCGGATTATGACGTGGATTACGCACCATAATCCATCCCCTCTATGCCTGTGTGAACTAGCCCTAAGAAGACCTGGCAGATACCAGATTATCAATTGTTCTGGATTATCAGACATCTATAAAATATTTATTGACCTAGTGTTTCCAGGGTTACTGTTTCCAAGATATTTTTAGCCAATGTCGCTGGAGGCCACATCCTTTCCACTAAGGCTTGGTTCACATCTACGTCAGTAATCCATTAGGGGGAGTTCGAATGAGGACCCCCGAACGGACTACCAAACGCATTGACAAGCAGTGTGCAGTGAAAGCACACTGACCCCATTGTGAAGTACTTTTCTGTCCGCATGTTCCATGCAGAAAGCACACGGACCCCATTATAGTCTATAGGGTCCATGTGTTTTCACTGCACACCACTTGCCAATTACTGACGCAGATGTGAACCAGGCCTAAGCCCTGCTCACATCCCATCTTCTATGAAAGTGCTGAGGGCACCATAAAAATCTGCAAATTTTTACAAAAGTTTGACAGCTTACTACACCTGTTCTGTGTTAAATTCTCTCTTTTTTTTGCCCTTTTAGGAGGGGTGTTATTATTGATTATCCTGGGTCAGTTTTTGGTTTATGAGATCACAAGAAGCATGGAGCATAGCTACTAGCCTTAAATACTATTACTAGAGGTGGACACCAGATGTACATATACCCACCACTATTATATTAGTGCCTACCGCATTACATAATGTACAACCATATGTCAGTGTGACATAAACGTAACAAATGTATAGACTTTCATACGTCAATACATTTGCATAATTCTATATCCGCCAGTCACCGCCTCTTAGGAGAAACATCCTAGAAAGCTTATATGTAGGTCATGATGTACAGCAGTATAGCTCCTCTCAGTGGTATACCAGTCAATGTGCATGTAAAGTGCTGAAGTCAAGTATGACATAATTTCCTAATAAATCCAGCGATGATGCAATATTATATGAATCATTTCCAAACGATTCTTTTGCTGACACATAACTATTTTCACTTTTTAGTTAAAGAGATCATACAAAATCTATGAATACACTACTGAGACAGTAAGTTACCAACAGCCATCAAATATTTACGTTTTTTAGTATCAAAAGGGTTTTATCAATGATAGGTGATAAATGTTAGATTGGTTCTGACCAGTCCTGAAAACAGGGGTCCCTTGTCCCCCTTGTATGAACTGAGCAGAAGTAAATCATGCATGCTGCCACTCCATTCATCTCTATGGCACTGACCAAACAAGTCTAATGCTCTACTAAGCCCAATAGAGATTGATGGAGAAGCAGTGTACATGCTTGACCTCTACTACATCCATCTGGCGGATACAGGTTAAACTCCCACCACTTATTAATATCCTGTGCTACAACCCGTTAATGAGCTCTGACCAGTGGCGTAACTAAGAATGGTGGGGCCCCAAGGCGAACATTTCACAAGGGGGCGTCCCCTCCTCGACGTTCCTGCACACACTACTAGGCCCCATAGTGGCCCCTGCACACAGTATTATGCTTCACAATGGCCCCTGCACACAGTATTATGCCACATAGTGGCCTCTGCACACAGTATTATGCCACATAGTAGCCCCTGCACAAAGTATTATGCCACATAGTAGCCCCTGCACACAGTATTATCCCCCATAGTGGTCCCTGCACACAGTATTATGCCCCATTGTGGACCACCCATGAACAATTATTATACTCTGGTTTTTTTTCAGCCCCCAGAGTATAATAATCAGAGACCCAGGGGAGGATACAAACATAAAAAAGACTGTTACCTCTCCTGGGCTCCGGGGCACTCCTGAGCCGGGCTTGCATCTTGACGCATAAGGACGCAAGCCCGTCTCATGTGATGTCTGGGACGTCACACAAGTAGACCTGAAGTCTTCTGGAGCCAAGAGAGGTAAGTAACAGTGTTTTTTATGTTCCCTCACCTCTCCTAGCCCTCCGATCATTATACTCGGGGGGCCTCTGTTGATCCAGAGAAGGGAGGTTAATTTTAAAAATTTTTGTTTTTGACTACCTGCCTTCCAAACCACATAACTTTTTTGTTTTTCCATTCACAGAGCCACAGAGGGCTTCATGTTTGCGTGACAAATTGTACTTCATAGTGGTACCATCTAGTATTCTATGCAATGTACTGGGAAGCTGGAAATAAAAATCATAATGGAATAGATACATATCAAATTTATCTAGTTTAATTTATGTTTTAACACCTTAAAAAATCCAACTTTGCTGTAAAACATTTTTCTTGGAGTCACCATATTCTGACACCCGTAACTTTTTTTTTATATTTCTGTGTACAGGGAGGCGTAGGGTGTTGTTTTTTGCGTGGCCAGATCTACTTTTTAGTTTTAATATTTTGGGCCATGTCTGTTGCTTTGATCATTTTTATTCAAATTTTTAAGAGGTGAAACAGCAAAAAAACAGCAGTGTCAGCTCTTTTGATTTTTTTTTCCTGCTGTAGCCTTCATAGAAGTTAATACTAGACAAGCTTGGGAGTCTTCGATAAGCTCCCACCTCTCATGGCAATGGATCGCTGGTCCCTGATCTTGTACTGAGGACCGGCAATCTTCTCCAGAAATGGCGCCTTTGTCAGCTTTGACTGTGACACTGGGGGCCTTAATGCCCATGTCAGTATTATACAGCAGAAACCCAGTGGCTATGATAGCACTCAGCTCCTAACCGGGAAGTGGTTAAAATGAAAAAAAATTGCAAAAATAAAAACATACATATTAAGCCCTATGTGTAAGCAGTAAAAAACACAAAAATTATTTTAAGAAAAAATAAAAATGTTATAGTCCTCAAAACCATAAGTACAAAGAAAAAAAATGTATCCAGTCCTGAACCCTGGTCCTGAAGTGGTTAAAGAAGCACTTAAAGGAAAAAAAATCTAGTTTCCATTTCTGTCCCACTCAACTGATTGACATCATATGACTCACATGAAGAGAAGAGTCCTATGAATTTTCTGATAGAAAATAATAACTAAATATGGTAATTGTAGCAGAATTAGAGATATTGATTGGAGACATAATGAAAGGAAAAACTTACCCTTGTATCGCTTTAAGACAACCATTATCCCAAAGTTATTAATTTCGGTCCCTGTTTCCATAGTTATCAGTAAGGAGCTAAATCGGTTTTCTTCTTTTCTGATGTCTTGTGCACACGGCTAAGCCAAATATGATTCATTCTTACTTGACATGACTTGGCAAATTAGCTACCCCTGTTCCCTTCCCATCCATTTCATGGTGCTTTTCTATAAAGCCCAGTGAAAATTGAATATAAAAATCAGTTTTGTAAGCGTTAACCCATAAATCACTCACGCAGCTTAGACAAACGCCTGACCCAGTTTCCCTTCGTAAAGTCGGAGTGCAGAGTAGACAGTGGGATTGCACTCACTACTTTGCAGGTGCTCGGGAAGCCTAGCCATGACCTCAATATGTACTGTCAGAAGAGCCCTGTTTGTCTTCCTGAAAACATCATCTCATGGCCTGTTTTATACAGTATTTGTAGTGGAGTCACCACCAATCTATAATTCTACAGTATGTGAGAAGAAAGTATTTTATTGTCAGATCAGGGGAGGATCTGAGAGTTATTAAGGTGAAATAATAATAACCCTAAAGCTAGAGATCTATCCCAAGTCTTTCCTGATAATTAAAGGGCTGGAAGATTTGGAGTGGAGTGGTCGGGGTCCTGACTTGAACCAGATTGAGATTCTGTAGCAGGACTGGGCAAGGCTCTAGCGTGGCTGGGTTACAGAATTTCTGCACAGAGTATTGGCCCTGATTCCTCTACAGCAGACCTGGGCAAAGTCCGGCCCCCGAGCCATATCCGGCCCTCTGACTGATTCAGTCCGGCCCGCACAGCTTTGACTAGGGAGGCGTGTCTAGGGGGTGTGTCTAGGGGCGTGTCTAGGGGGCGTGTCTTAGTGCCAGCCGAAGATGGAGATGTGGAGCGTGTCATAAAGTAGTGAGAGATGTAAGGTGAGCTGCAGGGGGGAGAGAGAGAGTGTGTGTGTCTATATGTGTGCCTGTCTATATGTGTGTGTGTGTCTATATGTGTGCCTGTCTATATGTGTGTGTGTGTCTATATGTGTGCCTGTCTATATGTGTGTGTGTGTCTATATGTGCCTGTCTATATGTGTGTGTGTGTGTCTATATGTGTGCGTGTCTATATGTGTGTGCCTGTCTATATGTGTGTGCCTGTCTATATGTGTGCGTGTCTACAGTATATGTGTGCCTGTCTATATGTGTGCCTGTCTACAGTATATGTGTGCCTGTCTATATGTGTGTCTGTCTAAATGTGTGCGTGTCTATATGTGTGCGTGTCTATGTCTGTCTGTTTGTCTGTCTATGTGTGTGTGTCTGTGTGTGTGTCTCAGTAACCTAGGGGCAGAGATGGAAGGGGAATGTTATACTAGGGCAGAGATGGCAGATGAAGGCGGGACATGAAACTGGGGGAGAGATGGAGGGGGAGGACATGAAATGGGGAAAATAAAGGGGGATATGAAACTGAGGGAGAGATGGAGGGGGGGGACATGAAACTGGGGGTATATGAAGAGGGCACTTAGACTGGGGGGACATTAAACCGTGGAGGTAGCTGTAGGGGGACCCGTCTGCCTCTAGTTGCCCCCAGTTTAATGTCACCCTCCAGCTACCCCTACAGTTTAATGTCTGCTTCCAGCTTCCCGATTTTAATGTCCCCCTCTAGTTGCCCCCAGTTTCATGTCCCACTCCAGCTGTCAATTTATTGCCGCCCTCCAACTACCCCTACTGTTTAATGTCCCCCTCCAGCTGCTCCAGTTTCATGTCCCCTCTAGTTTCCACCAGTTTATACTGGGGCACCAGGAGAGGGACTTAATACTGTGGGGCAGTTGGAAGGGAACATTATAATGTGGGGGCATATAATGTACGGGTGACTGTAGGAGGATTATACTGTGTGGGAGCACATGGAAAGATGATTGGGAATGGGCGGAGTCAACGTAGAAGTGGGTGGGGCTAAATTTGTCGTGGCGCGGCCCTCTAGCATAGTTTCAATTTCTTATACGGCCCCATGGGAAAATTAATTACCCACCCCTGCTCTACAGTATAACTACTGATCTCTGGTTTTTCCCAAAGTGTTTGGTTGCAGCAGTTTCTGTTAAGGCCAGGTTCATACCTACACCCGGATTCCGTTTGGGGATTCCATCCCCGAATCTGCTGGAGAAAGGCAGAGAGAAAAGTCCTTCAAGTAAGACTTCTCTCCCTGCATTTTTTGGGTGGAATCCCAGCGGACTCCATTATAGTCTATGGAGTCCACGGGTTTCCACAGTTAACCACTTTTTAAGCGGATCGGGTTTCCATTTTTCAGGTCCCCAAGTGGACCTAAAAAACAGAAACCGGAATGCAGGTGGGAGATATGTCTGGAGATACCGCAGTCCAGGGCAGGACATTTAGATCACACTGGCTGATTACAGTGGCAACAGCAACATGCAATTTGCATACCTCCCAACCGTCCCGATTTCCGTGGGACATTCACAATTTCAGTGACGTGTCCCGCAGTCCCGGTTGGAGGGAGGTATGTCCCGATTTCAACTCAGATCTGTATCCAGAGGACGCAGATCTGAGTTGAACACATACGCGGCTAAAGCAAGGAGCTGTCACAGCTCAGCTCCTCGCTTCGCCGCTGCACGCCGCCTACTGGCTGTGTAGACGCGATGTGATGACGTCACATCACGCCTACAACTGTGTGCGAGAGACAGTGAGTGGCACGGAGAGAGCGGCGGAGGAGCGAGGAGAAGGTAAGTGTAATGTGTACACTGCGGTGCAACGTGAAACTGGGGGCAGATGAAGGAGGGGACGGCATGACACTGGGGGCAGAGATGTGGGGACATGAATCTGGGGGCAGAGATGGAGGGACATGAATCTGGGGGCAGAGATGGAGGGACATGAATCTGGGGCAGAGATGGAGGGACATGAATCTGGGGGCGGAGATGGAATGGACATGAATCTGGGGGCAGAGATGTGGGAACATGAATCTGGGGGCAGAGATGTGGAGACATGAATCTGGGGGCAGAGATGGAGAGGACATGAATCTGGGGGAAGAGATGGGGGACATGAATCTGGGGGCAGAGATGGAGGGGACATGACACTGGGGGCAGAGATCGAGAGGTCATGAATCTGGGGGCAGAGATGGAGGGGACATGAATCTGGGGGCAGAGATGGAGAGGACATGAATCTGGGGGCAGAGGTTGGGGGACATGAATCTGGGGGCAGAGATGGAGGGAACATGAATCTGGGGCAGAGATGGAGGGGACATGAATCTGGGGGCAGAGATGTGGGGACATGAATCTGGGGGCAGAGATGGAGAGGACATGAATCTGGGGGCAGAGATGGAGTGGACATGAATCTGGGGGCAGAGATGGGGGGACATGAATCTGGGGCAGAGATGGAGGGACATGAATCCGGGGGAAGAGATAGAGTGGACATGAATCGGGGGGCAGAGATGTAGGGACGTGAATCTGGGGGCAGAGATGGAGGGGACATGAATCTGGGGGTAGAGATGGGACATGAAACTGTGGGCAGAAATGGGGGGACATGAATCTGGGGACAGAGATGGAGGAGAGACATGAATCTGGGGGCAGAGATGGAGGGGGGACATAAAACTGGGGGAGAGATATAGGGGGACATATAATTTACGGGTGAATGTAGGAGGATTATACTGTGTGCGGGCACATGAAAAATTAATGAGAATGGGCGGAGTCAACACAAAAGTGGGTGGGGCTAAATTTGCTACGCGTGCCGCACATTTTGTCCCTCTTTAGGTTCTTCAGAAGTTGGGAGGTATGAATTTGGCAATGTTAGTGAACCTGAAATGAAGTCTTAGGGTAAGTTCACACAGGGTTTTTGACGGCTCCCATTGAAATGAATGGGAGCCGGTCAGTTATTTTTTCTGGGAGCCGTTTGTTCAGGCTCACAGACACTGCAGTACATAGATCATCAGTATGAAAAATCAATGTGGGACTGGAAATTCCCTTAAGGTGAGGCCTCACGTTGCAGAAGGCAGCTAATAAATTCAATCATATCTACCGCTGCACATTGGATCGATGCTGGAGATGCAATTATAAACACGGTATGATGGCGCATATATGGTGGGGTTGCTCTCTCCTATGCCCTTTTGGTCAGATATCTAATGTGTTATTGAAACAGTCACAGGTATCTCGCTGGAAGATGATCGAGTCCCCTTTCTCCTTCTATCTTTCCCGGGAATTTTAGGAAGCGCACTTGTAGGCTGCTTGGCTTTATGCTAGTAGCAACTTGCACTGTTATTCCTGGCTATGGAAGTCACAATCCCCCCTGACATCTTGGCTGCAGGAATTGCTCCACATACCTAGCATGCAAAACTTGCTCACTGAGCTTCAGCAGGATGATAGTGCCCATCACATATGTGGACTTTGTGGAACACCTTCTACTATTCTGCTGATTTGCAGTCCACCTCCCCCCTGATGACCTCTGTACCCTTACTTGTTCTCCTAACTTGGTTGATTCTTTTTACTTTCCCCACCCCATCAGTCTCCAGCTGGTCTTTAAGACTTGTAGTGGGTGGACCAGTGGTGAACCTAACCTCTCTGTTGCCTGAGGCGGACGATCGAAAGATGTTCATCTTTTGATCGTCAGCCAAAGACAGCAGGGGGGGGGGACATTACAATAAATACAATGCAGTGATACTCACAGGAGACTTCTCCCCACATTTACAGTCTCTTCCCTTTGGACCGCCATGACCACTTCTTTCAGCTGTGACTTGACTCTGTAAAGTTTGAAACATAGACATCTTTGACTCCTCAATTCTCCCACAGCGGCCCCTGCAGCCTATATTATGCCCCACAGTGGCACAATAGAGGTTGCAGCGGGGCTGCTGTGGGGCATAATAGAGGTTACAGGGGCCACAGTGGAACCTTCAAGCTCTATTATGCCCCACAGTTGCACACCCATGAACTATTATTATACTCAGGGGTCTTTTCAGACCCCCGAGTATAATAATCGGAGCCCCAGGGGAGATGAGGGAACATAATAAACACTGCTACTCACCTCTCCGGGACCCGATGTTAAAGAGGACCTTTCATGGGTTTGGGCACAGGCAGTTCTATATACCGCTGGAAAGCCGACAGTGCGCTGAATTCAGCGCACTGTCGGCTTTCCCGATCTGTGCCCCGGGTGAAGAGCTATTGGTGCCGGTACCGTAGCTCTTCACCGTCAGAAGGGCGTTCCTGACAGTCTGTCAGGAACGTCCTTCTTCCCAGCAGCGCCTATGGTGCTGTGCTGTGTGAGCCCCCTCCCTCTGCTCACAGTACTCGTCCATAGAAGAGCACTATCAGGAGGGGAGGGGGCAGTAACAGGCTATTACTACTAGCACAGGCTTCGGGCCTATATGGTACTGCTAGGGCAGGCTTTGGGCCTATATGGTAATATTCCAGACCACGTGACGTCTGGGCATTACCATATAAACCCAAAGCCTGCTAGGAGTAACACCGGATCCCGGAGAGGTAAGTAACATTGTTTATTATGTTCCCTCACCTCCCCTGGGGCTCCGATTATTATACTCGGAGGTCTGAAAAGACCCCCGGGTATAATAATGGCGGTAGTGAGATCGCGGCCTACCCGGGCCTACTCACTGCCGGCCTCCGCGGCCTATAGTACAAGGGGAAGCGGGGACGGCAGTGAGCAGGTCTGGGGAGGTAGGTAAATAGGCCGCTACCTGCTGGAGATACAATAATCTCTCTGCCACCCCAGAAACTGGCTCCCCTCCCTAGTATTTCATTTATTCCCTTGTTTCCCTTCTTCCCGATTTCAGGTGTTTTGTATTGTTTTCTAGAAAATCTTAATAAACATTTTAATGAAGAAAAAAAACGCAGGCATTTCTACAGGTAAAATTGACAGGCAGAATTTCTCAAAAAGGCATACGTTTTAGAAAATGTAGCTTTTCTGCAGCTTTTTTTTCCCGCAATGTCAGGATGGGATTAGCCAGAATCTCATTTACTTTGCTGGTATTGTCAAAGAAAAACACATTCCCCCTACGCCCAACCAGCAGCACAACTGGGGTATTTCTGCCCCTGTGACCTGTTAGGACAGGTGGAACTTTTAATTAACTAACAGCTTTAACCCCCTATAAGAGGCCGATAGACCTCCTCCCCCCTGTGTTTTTTTCTGTCCTGTGCAGGACAGGACAGGTGGAGGGGGGAGAGGTGTATCGTCCTCTTAGAGGGGGTCCCTCTCCCCCATACTTCCTAGATTTCTTTTTACCTTAATGGTGACCGCCTGCCTTGCTTCCCTGCCGGTCTGAGAGGCTGGCGCGTGTTTTGCCGGCCCTCCGCAGGGATCCGGGCGGGTAGGAACCTTTGTTCTCCGGCGGTCGGAGCGGAAGCTTCGGCTCGCGGCCGTGTTCCCCGTACGGCGGAACTTCCGCTTCCGGGGCTGCTGCGCATGCGCGCCGGGCCTGGCCGGCGCTTGCCGCGGAATTATTAGATTTCTTTTAAGTCCCTCTCTCCCTCTATCGTTTTCTCAGGGAGAGAGGATGTTAAACTGGCCTGCTTGCCCTGAAGCCCTGTTGGGCAAGTTTGGGGGCAATTTCACGGCGACTGCCCGTGGGTGGGCGGGGTCTTGGCCTACCCCACCCCCTCATTTCCTCCTGGCTTTATAAAGCCCCTCCTGCCACCTAGTCTTTGCTTGCCACTCTCTGGGTGTCAAACTGTCGGTTTGTACTCAGGATTTTGAGCTAAACAAGCTGCTCTTACTAGGTGGGCAGGGGGGGAAGGCGGGCTTCTAGCTTTGTTGCTGCTGGGACCTACTAACCTTATGTTAAATTTTTTTCTCAGCATGTCTTCTTCCTCTTCCTCCGTGATGCCCTCCAGGGGAAAGTCTACCTCAAAGAGGAAGCATTTTGCCTGTGGCAAATGCAGGATCCCTTTACCGGATGCATATGAATATCGATTTTGCCAGAGATGCAGGGGTCCCCCATCTGACGATACCCCCCTTCGGGACGTGGTTGGCTGGGTGAAGGACTTTGTACATCAGTCCATGAGGGAAGTGAAAGATTCCATCTCCCACCTGGCAAAGAGGCCCCGCATGGAGCCCACCGAGCTCTCCCTTCCCCCTCTGGAAGACCTCCATATTGGGGAGGTTGACTCATTCGAGGATGAGCCGGAAGCAGAGAAGGCCGTTTTTCCTGTCGAGAAATGCCTAGGCTGCTAAAGGCCATTAGGTCTAAGGACCGTGACAGCGGTGAAGGGACGAGCCGAAGATCCAGGTCCTTTAGGGCGGACTCGGACCTGGTCCGCAAAATCGAAGCTGAGTGGAGACGCCCTGAAAAAGCGTTCAACCCCTCCAGACGCTTCAAGGCTCTGTTTCCAGTCACAGAGTCCCAGCAGGGAGTCTGGGGTTTCCCCCCGAAGGTGGATATGGCGGTAGCCAAACTATCCAGGCGCACCGTAGTACCCTCGGAGGATGGGTCCAACTTGCAGGATCCCATGGACCGCCGAGTTGAAGGGTCACTCAGGCGAATTTATGCAGCCTCCTCCACCCAGGCCTCCGTGGGCATCTCTGCCAGTGAGGTGGTATCGGGCCTAAAGGCCGAGCTGTCGTCTCTAGCAAGGGACATTGATTCTGGCATACACCGAGATGACCTTCTGACAGCGATGTCAGATATTAACCTAATGGTTGACCATTTGTCTGAGGCCACATTTTACCAGACAAAACTGGCTGCCAGGGCAATGGCACTTTCCACCGCGGCCAGACGCCCACTATGGTTAAAGCCTTGGAGAGCTGACAATGCCTCCAAATACAACCTGTGCGCCCTCCCCTTCGAACCTGGCAAGTTGTTCGGCAGGGAACTGGATCGGATAATGGAGGGTCTGGCTGATTCTAAAGGGAAGAATCTCCCTCAACCTTCCAGCAGCAGCAGCAGCAGAAGACCTTCCTTTCGGGGCCGCGGGTTTCCCAGAAGAGGTTCTAGGAGCCAGAGACACCCTGGTCCTCAGTCCAGAGGCGGAGGTCGCGGTGCTTCCCGTGACCAACAGAAGCGCTCTTCCTTCTGACTACCTGACCCTCCCTCCCCGCGACGGTTGGCGGACGACTCTCTCACCATATGTCGGAATGGATTTGTCATGTGCAAGACCCCTGGGTCCTACAAGTAATCCAAGAAGGATACAGGATAAAGTTCATCTCGTATCCCATAGACAAGTTTGTAACAACTCGCCCTTTTCAGGGCACAAAACAACTTCATCTAGAAGATTCCGTCCGAGAGTACGTGGACAAGGCCGCATTGGAGCCGGTTCCCCGCTCAGAACACAGCCAAGGCGTTTATTCTCCGGTCTTCCTTGTTCCCAAGCCGTCAGGCGGATGGCGGATGATTATCGACCTCAGATACTTGAATCGATTCATTCACAAGGTACGGTTCCGCATGGAAACCATCAAGTCGGTCCTTCCTTTTCTGCAGCCCGGAGATCACTTCGTCACCTTGGATCTAAGGGACGCATACCTCCACGTACCTATTCTTCCGGCACACAGGAAATTCCTGAGAATTGCTGTACACCTAAAGGGAAAACTGTCTCACTTCCAGTTTACGGCTCTCCCATTCGGCATATCCTCGGCCCCCCACACCTTCACAAAGGTAGTGGCTCCGGTCGCAGCTGCCCTGCGCCTCCAGGGGATCTTCATAGTCCCATATCTAGACGACTGGCTCCTAAAAGCCCAGTCAAAGGAGGTCCTCGCCACACAGTTGGATATCACAGTGGCGTGATTAAACGAGCTGGGCTGGCTAATAAACTGGCAGAAGTCGGTAGTGGTTCCATCAACCCGGATCCAGTTCCTGGGATTTATTTTGGACTCTCTCAGTATGACGATCACCCTGCCCTCTCCTCGCAAGGAGAAGATTGGTCAAGCGGCTCATCACCTGTCCATTACCCGGAAGGTTACTATCAGGACGGCCATGAAAGTCCTAGGTCTTATGTCCGCCACCATCGAGGCAGTTCCTTGGGCCCTATGGCACATGCGCCCGTTACAAAGCGAGATCTTGAGAGTCTGGAACCACAGTCCTTCAGGACTACAGAAGCCTATCCAGTTATCCATCAGTACCCGTCGATCACTGGTTTGGTGGTCCCATCTTCAGGATGGGAAGTCCACGGTCCAGACCTCCTGGATCCTGTTGACAACAGATGCCTCCCTCACAGGATGGGGGGCGCATCTGGGGGAGACCCCGGTACAAGGTACATGGAATCGTCTGGAGAAAACGCGCTCATCCAATTGGCGCGAGCTTACGGCAGTTCACCGTGCACTTCTGATGTTTGCTCCTCTCCTGCAGGGACAAGCTGTGAAGATAAGATCGGACAACTTAACAGCAGTCCATTACATCAACAAGCAAGGGGGAACCAGATCCCCTCTCTCCTGCAGGTAACCAACTTAATATTTGCCTGGGCAGAGAAAAATCTGTCCCAGTTGTCAGCAGTTCATATCCGAGGACGTTTGAATATCCTTGCGGATCAGCTCAGCAGAGGCCTAGTGACGTCAGGAGAATGGTCCCTGAATCCGGACATCTTTCGCCAGCTCACCGAGATGTGGGGTCTCCCCGAGGTGGATCTGATGGCCACCCAATACAACGCCAAAGTAGAAAGGTTTTGCTCCCTGTACCGGGAAGACAACCCTTTGGCGGTAGATGCCCTGTCAATACCTTGGAGGTTCAGACTGGCGTACGTCTTTCCTCCTATTCCGATGATTCCGAAGGTATTGGCGAAACTCAGGCAGGACCAGACCTCGGCAATAGTGATCATGCCGTTCTGGCCAAAGAGTGCATGGTTTACCCACCTCATCCTAATGAGTCAAGGGACCTACTGGAGGCTTCCATCAGTCCACAACCTGGTAACTCTAAACAGACAGCTCTGCCAGGACCTGGACAGGTTCAACCTCACTGCCTGGAGGTTAACCGCGCCGTATGTGGAGATAGAGGATTGTCCCAGGGAGTGCTAAGGACTTTAGCCCATTCAAGAGCGGAATCTACCAACCGGAGCTACCAAAGGATCGCCCGGATATTCCAAGGTTGGTGTACAGATAACCAGCGCAGCTTGGATAGAAATTCGGTCATGGAATTCCTTCAAGCTGGCCTAGAGAGGGGGCTTGCACCAGCCACCCTGAAGGTTCAAGTTTCAGCTCTGTCCTCTCTCCTGGAGACTCGACTATCACAGGATCCTCTAATCAGGCAATTCCTAAGAGGCCCCTCAGGCTCCGCCCCCAGGTACAACCTCCAGTCCCTAAGTGGGACTTGGCTGCGGTTCTACAGGGGCTTTGCTCTCCCCCCTTCGAACCTTTATCTGAAGTGGATTGGAAGTACCTGTCATACAAGGTTACCTTTCTATTGGCAATAACCTCCACCAAGAGGGTTGGAGAACTACAGGCCCTAGCGGCCTCGGATCCCTTTATAACCTTCTTCCCGGACAGAGTACAACTAAGGTTCGTCCCGGGATTCTTGCCAAAGGTACCTACACTTCAGAACATCAACCAGGTAATTTCCTTACCTGCCTTTTTTCCCTCTCCCACTTCTGAGTGGGAAGAGAAGATGCACAAGCTGGACTTGGTCAGAGCACTGTGTATTTACCTAGACCGTACAGCCCCTTTCCGAAGGTTGGAAAATCTATTGGTCAATGTGTTTGGCCACAACAGGGGTGCCAAAGCATCAAAAGTAACCCTGTCAAGGTGGATCAGGGAAGCCATCACCTGCTCCCTGCGTGCTCAAGACCTTCCGGTACCAGAGTTTGTCCGTGCCCATGCCACCAGAGCAGTGGCGACGTCCTGGGCTGAAAGATGTTTCCTTTCCATGGAACAGATATGTGCCGCTGCCTCCTGGAGTTCGCAGCTGACCTTCGCCAGGCACTACAGGCTGGACTGGCGTCCCGCGGATTCCACAGCATTTGGACATTCTGTATTAACATCGGTCTTCCGGGAACACCCACCCTAGGGTAAAGCTATACTTGCTAAATCCCCAGTTGTGCTGCTGGTTGGGCGTAGGGGGAATGGAAGATTATGAATGATAATCTGTTTTCCCTTAGCCCAAACAGCAGCACAAGTCTCCCTCCCAGTCGTATCTATTGTAAAATTCTGTTTTGTAAATCATACTTTGGTACTAACACAGGGGGGGGGGGGGGGGGGAGGTCTGTCGGCCTCTTATAGGGGGTTAAAGCTGTTAGTTAATTAAAAGTTCCACCTGTCCTAACAGGTCACAGGGGCAGAAATACCCCAGTTGTGCTGCTGTTTGGGCTAAGGGAAAACAGATTATCATTCATAATCTTCCAGTGTTTTCGCAGTATGGAGCCTAAACCTCAGATGGAAATATCCTTTTAGAGAGTTTATCCACTTTCTACTGTACTACTGTTGGCCTATCCTTAGGCCAGGCGTCAGCAACCTTCGGCACTCCAGATGCTGTGAATCTACAACTCCCAACATGCTCCATTCACTTCCATGGGAGTTCCAAGAACAGCAGAGCAAGTATGCATGCTGGGAGTTGTAGTTTTACAACAGTTGGAGTGCCAAGGTTGCCTACCGCAGCCTTAGCCCCTTCAATATTAGATCTGCAGAGGTCTGAGACCTGGGACAACTACAGATCAGCTGCTCTAAGACACCACCATAGTCAGGAAGGTTTACATGCTGGAAGCTGCACTGCTCACCGTACAAAGTGTAGCAGCGGGGTTAGGTATTGCAGCACTGCACCATAGACTATAATGTGGCAACTCTTCAGTACCTAAAGCCACTGCTACACTTTCTATTTCCATGCCACACTGTCCCAGATTAGCTAATCTGCATCAGTCCCAGGTGTTGGATCCCTCAGAGATCTAATATTAAATAGGATCTTTCATGTCCTCAGGTACATGCGGTTTTATATACTGCTAAAAAGCTGGTGCGCTGAGTAGAGTGCCTGGGGCTGGAAATATCGGTTCTGTTACTGATCTCTACCCACTGTCAGAAGGGCAGTCCAGACCGTCTAGCTGGGCTGTGAGGCACGCCCCTGACTATACTCATTCATAGCCCTGTACTGGGGGGGTGTTCCTCTCAGCTTAGTATCATTGCTGGGCGTTAAGGAACCCCCCCCCCTCTGACAGTACAGGGCTATGGACGAGTACTGTCAGGGGGAATGTTCCTCATAGCTCGGCTAGACCGTCAAGGACGCCCTTCTCACAGTGGCCAGAGATCGGTAACGGCACCAATATCTCCAGCCCTGGGCATATAATGGGAAAGCTGAATTCAGTTCACTGTCGGCTTTCTATTGGCATATAAAACCACATGACAGGTCATTTTTATGGCCTATCCTAAGGATACATCATTAATAGTATAAAGTGGATAACCCCTTTAATCTTCATCTAAGATACAAAGAAACAATGAAATCGTGGATTATCATAACTACATTATGGCTTCACTGTTTGCTTATGGGAAATAACCCTGTAATTGATTTTGCAGCCATTGCAAACAATCCAACCACTATTTTCTTCTGAGAAGTATAAAGGTTGTGTTAAGTTAATCTTACAAGGACACTAAGTGTAATAAATGCAAAAATAAAATAATTCAGAAAAAGATAAAATACGTTTTAGTGTTTATATGGAAACTGAAATACTTTTATAGAATTCTAAGTGTTCACCTTTTTGGGTATTACCTACTAGTCACCTAGAGATGGCGCTGTTGCTGTCTAGAAGTCTGTCTGACTATGACATATGGATAATTAATGCTATTTATTATCAGTACAATCCATCTGTAGGCGGCAC
Organism: Leptodactylus fuscus; assembly: GCF_031893055.1. Taxonomy (NCBI): domain Eukaryota; kingdom Metazoa; phylum Chordata; class Amphibia; order Anura; family Leptodactylidae; genus Leptodactylus; species Leptodactylus fuscus. The sequence continues at coordinate 178,400,040 of NC_134268.1, read as the reverse complement.
TTCACATCTGCTTTCTCTGTACTATTTATGTAGAAGTGGATGACTACTGCGCAAAACTATGGAAACTTTTATTTTAGATTTCACATTCTTACTGAAAATCAATAGGGAAAATTATTATGGTATCAACACCTGTTAGCATTTTTCAGGATCCTAAAGCTTGCTCCGCGAATTGTCAGATCTTAGAAGAGCTTTGCTTCTCCTCATTGCTGCATAGAAAAGTTACTTGACAATAGTTCTGAGGTCATCTTCCGTTTTCTCCAACTTTCTTTACTTCTGCAGTCACTTCTGGGCATTAGCATCTATGATCCAATATTATCAGTTTAGCATCAGTATTCCTTTTTTATTTTTTGCTCTGTGTCGGAAGTTTTGCTGAACTTTGCTATGTGCTGCACAGCGGGTATTGACCCACTGTGCCACTCAACTGATTTCACTTAGGGCTGTTCTTGTGAGAATTGTCCCCTGGCCTGATCCGGTCTTCTCTACAGGGAATCACCAGGTTTCTGTCTCTAGGTGTAATCCCAGTTATGTGGTTGCTGACTCAGGTGGGTCAAGAGACGCAGGTACATGCTACTGAAGGGATGGGCTGAGACGTGGTCAAAGGGCAAGCAGACGTCAGGGCAGGTGGAATTTATTTGTAATGGTTGTTTGACAAAATTCAGGGATGGTGGCAGAGAATCAATGCAGTAGTCAGGCCGACATCTAGGAAGTGGTCAGGACAAGGGTAATCAGAATAAATAGTATAGGTAACCTTCACAGGACACTAGCAATCTAGGAAGCTTACTGCTCAGACACCTAAGGGATGACTCGGGAACAAGTTTCAGGGTGTGCAGGCAGGTCCTCTGAGGGTGCAAAAAGAAGCAGAGCATGGCAATAGCCCTACTGAAGCAAAACCCACCCAGAAAAGTCAGTGGCCGTAGTAAGGTGCCAGTGGTTATGATGGCCACTACACCATACAGAGACACCATACAAAAAGTATACCATATTTTACTGTCAGAGCTCTGTGCTAGCTAGTGTACTACCTTTCCCAGCAGCCCTAGCAGCTTTGCTACCTCTATGAGAGTGCTCCTGTTTCTTAAAGAATTAGTATGTTCACCTGCTAAGCTTCCTCCAGCCAATCCCTGTATGCTTCTGTAGCCACAGGCTGACTTTGAAATATCTCAGTTACCTACTATGTGAATGCATCTATGCTGTTCTCCTCTATATTTTATCTTTCTATCGGTTGCTGGAGTCTTGTCTGCAATGCTATGTTCACGCTACTAGTGCCAGTTGTACTCGGGGTTACCTTTGGTTACTTTTAGAGCACTGTTAATTTCATGGGGCTTTACATTTGAAGAGGGGTTTACATACAAAGCACAAAATACATATAAACAAGTACAGTAAACAGATCGAGGGCCCTTTCCACAAACCTTGCTATCTGTGTAGGCAGGGGGATAGATACAGAAGTTGGAGTAGAAGCTGTACTCTGGATGTATGGATATGTGCCATCAGTGCTTTTGAGCCTAGCTATTATATTGGAATATGATAGTTTATTAGGAGCAATGCAAGGGCAACCATAAAAATGCGCGGGGCAGCTCATGGGCCAATCTTGGACAGCCCTCAGATGAATGAAGAACCCAACGCTCACATTTATTGAATAATTCACAATAGCTACTATCCTTATAGAACTGAAGTGATGGCTTATCTTGTGGCTATGAGAATGGTATTTAGATGAACTGCAATTGAAGACGGCCATCACGTCAGATTAGTAAAAAATGCTATCACATGGCTTTAGCCTAAATGGCTAGATTTGCATTTATATGTCTCCTTTTTTCCCTTTTGCTTCCATCCATTATTCATTGTGTCACTGTGTCCCTATGACTGATTGTATTAATGTTTAGTTCTGGTGACCTCATAGCTTTAGAGAGTCCATGCTGAAAGCACCAATAAAATGCCATTTAGTGAGTACTCTGAATCATCCTGGATTCTGAGCAAGTGTAATAAGCAGTGTGGACGAGTGGGGGAAGACCGATAAAATGTGATGCACACATTGACTAAGAAGAAAAAAGAAAGCGACAGACACAGATAAATACAGTCATTTCACTTCAATATGGCTTCATTGACATCAGCAATTTATGGTTATCTGGAAGTTTTCAGCCAGCTATGTTCACATCTGAATTGGAAGTTACAATAGGAACCTTCTTTCCCAAATTTTGTCAAAAGTTAGACATTATAGTCAATAATACAGTCAGGATCTGTTTGTGTCTGGATTCAGCAGTCCAAGAAAAACAGAAGGTACAACAAAGAGCCTTTCAGGACTATTACATGACAGATATCAGCTACATATCTGCTATGACAAATAGAATATCCCAATGGAGATGTGAACACAACCTTAGGCCAATGCCAGACCTTGCAAAAAAGTTGCATTTCTTTTGGAAGATTTAGAGGTTTTTGAGCCAAAGCCAAGAGTGGATTTAGCAGATGGTTTGTCTTTGGCTTAAAAAAAAATGAAACAAACCTGTAACAAAAAAGCGTTCTTCTCCGCAACACATGGCTACAGCTTCAGGGAACAGTTCTGCCCCATTATTTCCATATTGCGACACCACTGTGCTTAGTAACCCTATACAGTGGCGTAACTACCGTGGTAGCAGTGGTAGCGGCTGCCACAGGGCCCGGGAAGTTAGGGGGCCCGGTGACAGCCGCTACCGCTGCGTTTTTCTTTTTTTTTAATAGGCAGTTACGGGCCCTATTTACTTACCAATCCTGGCTGGGCCGGGATTGGTAAGTGACACCGCGGGCCCCACAAACACTATCATTATACTCGGAGGTCCTTGCAGACCCCCGAGTATAATGATCGGAGGCCCGGGAGAGGTAAGAAACATAAAAAACACTGTTACTCACCTCTCCACGATCCTGGCCAGGCCTCCTTCCTAGTTGTCTGACATCTCTGACGTCACATGAACCCGGCCTGTGTCCCGGGTCATGTGACGTCCGACGTCATTGAAGAAGGACAGCAGCGGAGGCCGACAGCGTAGGAGCCGGGGACAGGTAAGAAACAGTAGTTTTTTATGTTTTTATTCCCCCGGATCTCCGATTATTATACTCTGGGGTCTGAAAAGACCCCAGAGATAATTGTTTATGGGTGTCCACAGTGGGATATAATAGTGTGTGCAGGGGCGACTATGGGACATAATACTGTGTGCAGGGGCCACTAAGGGACATAATACTGTGTGCAGGGGCGACTAAGGGACATAATACTGTGTGCAGGGGCCACTAAGGGACATAATACAGTGTGCAGGGGCCAGTAAGGGACATAGTACTGTGTGCAGGGGCCACTAAGGGGCATAATAGTCTGTGCAGGGGCGACTAAGGGACATAATACTGTGTGCAGGGGCCACTAAGGGACATAATGGAGCGCGCAGGAATGCGGAGGAGGGGTCGGTGGAGGTCTTCGGCGTCAGTGTCGTTTGGGGGGGGGGGCCCATGTCAAAAGTTTGCCACGGGGCCCCACCATTCTTAGTTACGCCACTGACCCTATACATTGCTTATTATCCACATGATATCGCTGTGTTTGTTACATCACTTAGTTCATTTGCCCTCTACAGACATACATATATGACTTCCGTGATCCCTGCCCGTGGCATGGAAGTGCTATTTCAGGCCACCCCACAGTACACTGAGCATCTCCATGGCCTGTTCAATGAGCTGAACTGGCATGGCAATTATTTCCAGATTCTGCACTTTGGTTTCTTTGAATACCAGGCATTAATCTATAGGTTTCTACCCTCCAATAGCTGGTGCTAGGGGCAAATTCCTCTTTTTCACCTTTGAGGTCTTATTTGTGCAGCAAACAATAAAGCCCAGTACAGAGAACAAACACTGATAATCCTGTGGCCAAGGTACAAACGTACCCACTGCACAACCTATTGCTATACCCCTAACTACCGAATAAGCATGTGCTAGCCAAGAATGCATATTTATGGGTAGCTTGGATGAGACAGCCATTGGACAAAAAAGTCATAAGAAAAAAACTCTAAATAAATGTTCTCGATACTAAAACTAAACAGCAAACAAAATAATTTAGACTTGATGGATATTTTCAGCCAAAAAGATCAACGTTTACCATGATTGGTTGTTTCTGGCCAATCATCAGCCAACTTGTGCAGACTGAGCTCAACCTACATAGACTTATTTTGTCAACAGCTGTATTGCTCCCAAGATCATGCAGTTGTAATGTCAATGCTGATGACATCATCGGACAGCCTAGTGAGAGTATGTCTGCACAAAATTGAGATATAAATTAATCATGGTACCCTGTAGGTTCTGCACAGTTTAGAATGATGTATTTATTATCCAGGATTGCTGCTCCATTTTTGTAGAATCATCCTTTTATCCATATGCAAATGAGCAAAAAAGGGTTTTAGGAGCATTGCTTTTCATCAATGGATCTCTGGTGTAGCAGAGCTCAGCGCACACTCAGCTTTCCTACATCTCTGGTGTAGCAGAGCTGTGCGTTCAACACGGCTACATCTGAGATCGGACTGTGGACCGATCTTAGACTCCGCCTCCTCCGGCACTCAGCTCTGCTACATCTCTGGTGTAGCAGAGCTCAGCGCACACTCAGCTCTGCTACATCTCTGGTGTAGCAGAGCTCAGCGCACACTCAGCTCTGCTACATCTCTGGTGTAGCAGAGCTCAGCGCACGGCCAGCTCTGCTACATCTCAGGTGTAGCAGAGCTGTGCACTCAACACATGCTACATCTGAGATCGTACCACAATGGAAACTGCTGTGGACCGATCTTAGACTCTGCCTCCTCCGGCAGAACCAGCGTTGATTGGCCGAATGCTGTACTCTGTATGGCATTCGGCCAATCAACGCTGGTCAATGCATTCCTATGGGAAAAAGTCAGCTCCCACATATCGCAAGCTGACAGGGATCCCGACGAGATAGTGGTGTAATGCAGGTACTTGGGCATGTTAGATGCCCCCAGACATGCTTCCCCTGCTGTCCCAGTTGCATTCCAGGGTGTTGGCATCATTTCCTGGGGTGTGATAGTGGACTTGGTGACTCTCCTGAGTCGAAGTGTGGCTTCCCCTGAAACGAAGCATTTTTCCCCATAAACTATAATGGGGTTCAATATTCATTCGAATAGTGGAATATTGAGGGGCTATTTGAAACGAATATTGAATCTCAAATATTTCACTGTTCGCTCATCTCTACATATCAAATCAGATTCTGTCTCAACTGCCTTTGTCCCCTAAAACCTACAGTGTTGTGAAAATATATTTTCCCCCTCCCATTTTCTTCTATTACTGTATATTGCTCACACTTGAATGTTTCAGCTCATCAAACTGCTTTTAGTATTAGACATATCCCCGGGCTGTATCTGTACTTGCCATTGTCATAAAATTAGAACGTACAGGTACATCCCGAGAAGTCACGCATGACAGAGGCGGATGGCATGCACTATCTAAGAATATGTTTACACGTTCAGGTTTTCTGGTGCATTTCTTGAAACCAAACCAAATGTAGCACCTGTTCAATATACCTTTGCTTTCTTTATGATCTATCCTGGTTTTGGCTTCAAAAACTGCATCTGAAAACCTGAACACGTGAATGCAACCTGCAGGTTCTATTCCATGTGCTGTGTTGCAAATACACATCAAAATTGCATTTTGTGAACCCCACAAGCATCCTTATTAGAGATGAGCGAACACTAAAATGTTCGAGGTTCGAAATTCGATTCGAACAGCCGCTCAATGTTCGTGTGTTCGAACGGGTTTCGAACCCCATTATAGTCTATGGGGAACATATACTCGTTAAGGTGGAAACCCAAATCCGTGTCTGGAGGGTCACCAAGTCCACTATGACACCACAGGAAATGATGCCAACACCTCTGGAATATAACTGGGACAGCAGGGGAAGCATGTCTGGGGGCATCTAACACACCAAAGACCCTCTATTACCCCAACATCACAGCCTAACAACTACACACTTTACACACTCAATACCACCTCTCTGACAGTAGGAAAACACCTTGAAACATGTGTATTTGGCACTTGCAGTGAGGAGAGCTTGTCACCAGCAGTGAATTTGGCCCTTGTAGTAAGTTGAGGTTGGCACCAACATTTGTTTTGAAAATCAGGGTGGATTGAGCCTCTAACCAGCAGAGTTTGGGCAAATTCATGGTGGAGGGAGCCTCTAAACACCCCAGTTTGGGCAAATTCATGGTGGAGGGAGCCTCTAAAAACCCCAGTTTGGACCAATTCATGGTGGAGGGAGCCTCTAAAAACCCCAGTTTGGACCAATTCATGGTGGAGGAAGCCTCTAAAAACCCCAGTTTGGACCAATTCATGGTGGAGGGAGCCTCTAAAAACCCCAGTTTGGACCAATTCATGGTGGAGGGAGCCTCTAACCAGCCCAGTTTGGACCAATTAATGGTGGAGGGAGCCTCTAAACAGCCAAGTTTTGGGAAATTCATGGTGGAGGGAGCCTCTAAACAGCCCAGTTTGGGCAAATTCATGGTGGAGGGAGCCTCTAAAAACCCCAATTTGGACCAATTCATGGTGGAGGGAGCCTCTAAAAAACCCAGTTTGGACCAATTCATGGTGGAGGGAGCCTCTAACCAGCCCAGTTTGGACCAATTCATGGTGGAGGGAGCCTCTAAAAACCCCAATTTGGACCAATTCATGGTGGAGGGAGCCTCTAAACAGCCCAGTTTGGGCAAATTCATGGTGGAGGGAACCTCTAAAAACCCCAGTTTGGACCAATTCATGGTGGAGGGAGCCTCTAAAAACCCCAGTTTGGACCAATTCATGGTGGAGGGAGCCTCTAACCAGCCCAGTTTGGACCAATTAATGGTGGAGGGAGCCTCTAAACAGCCAAGTTTTGGGAAATTCATGGTGGAGGGAGCCTCTAAAAAACCCAGTTTGGACCAAATAATGGAGGGAGCCTCTAAACAGCCCAGTTTGGGCAAATTCATGGTGGAGGGAGCCTCTAAAAACCCCAATTTGGACCAATTCATGGTGGAGGGAGCCTCTAAAAAACCCAGTTTGGACCAATTCATGGTGGAGGGAGCCTCTAACCAGCCCAGTTTGGACCAATTCATGGTGGAGGGAGCCTCTAAAAACCCCAATTTGGACCAATTCATGGTGGAGGGAGCCTCTAAAAAACCCAATTTGGACCAATTCATGGTGGAGGGAGCCTCTAAACAGCCCAGTTTGGGCAAATTCATGGTGGAGGGAGCCTCTAAAAACCCCAGTTTGGACAAATTCATGGTGGAGGGAGCCTCTAAAAAACCCAGTTTGGACCAATTCATGGTGGAGGGAGCCTCTAAAAAACCCAGTTTGGACCAATTCATGATGGAGGGAGCCTCTAAAAAACCCAGTTTGGACCAATTCATGGTGGAGGGAGCCTCTAAAAAACCCAGTTTGGACCAATTCATGGTGGAGGGAGCCTCTAAAAACCCCAGTTTGGACCAATTCATGGTGGAGGGAGCCTCTAACCAGCAGAGTTGTGGAAAAGCAGGGTGGAGGGAGCCTCTAACCAGCAGAGTTGGGGGAAATCAGGGTGGAGGGAGCCTCTAACCAGCAGAGTTGGTGGAAATCAGGGTGGAGGGAGCCTCTAACCAGCAGAGTTGGTGGAACTCAGGGTGGAGGAAGCCTCTAACCAGCCCAGTTTGGGCAAATTCATGGTGGAGGTAGCCTCTAACCAGCAGAGTTGTGGGAAAGCAGGGTGGAGGGAGCCTCTAACCAGCAGAGTTGGGGGAAATCAGGGTGGAGGGAGCCTCTAACCAGCAGAGTTGGTGGAAATCAGGGTGGAGGGAGCCTCTAACCAGCAGAGTTGTGGGAAAGCAGGGTGGAGGGAGCCTCTAGCCAGCAGAGTTGTGGGAAAGCAGGGTGGAGGGAGCCTCTAACCAGCAGAGTTGGGGAAAATCAGGGTGGAGGGAGCCTCTAATCAGCAGAGTTGGGGGAAATCAGGGTGGAGGGAGCCTCTAACCAGCAGAGTTGGTGGAAATCAGGGTGGAGGGAGCCTCTAACCAGCAGAGTTGGTGGAAATCAGGGTGGAGGGAGCCTCTAACCAGCCCAGTTTGGGCAAATTCATGGTGGAGGGAGCCTCTAACCAGCAGAGTTGTGGGAAAGCAGGGTGGAGGGAGCCTCTAACCAGCAGAGTTGGGGGAAATCAGGGTGGAGGGAGCCTCTAACCAGCAGAGCTGGTGGAAATCAGGGTGGAGGGAGCCTCTAACCAGCAGAGTTGTGGGAAAGCAGGGTGGAGGGAGCCTCTAACCAGCAGAGTTGTGGGAAAGCAGGGCGGAGGGAGCCTCTAACCAGCAGAGTTGTGGGAAAGCAGGGCGGAGGGAGCCTCTAACCAGCAGAGTTGTGGGAAAGCAGGGTGGAGGGAGCCTCTAACCAGCAAAGTTGTGGGAAAGCAGGGTGGAGGGAGCCTCTAACCAGCAGAGTTGTGGGAAAGCAGGGTGGAGGGAGCCTCTAACCAGCAGAGTTGTGGGAAAGCAGGGTGGAGGGAGCCTCTAACCAGCAGAGTTGTGGGAAAGCAGGGTGGAGGGAGCCTCTAACCAGCAGAGTTGTGGGAAAGCAGGGTGGAGGGAGCCTCTAACCAGCAGAGTTGTGGGAAAGCAGGGTGGAGGGAGCCTCTAACCAGCAGAGTTGGTGGAAATCAGGGTGGAGGGAGCCTCTAACCAGCAGAGTTGGGGGAAATCAGGGTGGAGGGAGCCTAGTATTAGCAGAATTGTGCAACGCTTATGGTGGATGAGTATGAGGATGCGGAGGAATTGGAGAGGTTGAGTACAGACATGGAGTTTCATGTTGGGGTGCTTTACACAGGTGGGCACAAAAATGAAGGCTCTATCCAGTGGTGGTTCATTTTTATCAGCTGCACTGAACACCCTCTCAGATAGGACGCTGGCGGCAGGACAGGACAGCACCTCCAAGGCATATAGGGCAAGTTTAAGCCACAGGTCCAACTTCGACACCCAATACGTGTAGGGCGCAGAGGGGTCGGAGAGGACAGGGCTGTGGTCGGAAAGGTATTCCCGCAACATGCGCCTATACTTCTCACGCCTGGTGACACTAGGACCCTCCGTGGCGGCACTTTGGCGAGGGGGTGCCATCAAGGTGTCCCAGACCTTAGACAGTGTGCCCCTCGTTTGTGTGGACCGGTGAGAACTTGGTCGCCTACTGGAGGAACTGCCCTCCCTGCCGCCAACGTCACATGCTGGAAACATCTCCATCATATTCTGCACCAATTGCCTGTGGCAAGCATTGATGCGATTGGCCCTCCCCTCTACCGGAATAAAAGACGAGATGTTGTTTTTATACCGGGGGTCAAGGATAGCAAAGATCCAGTACTGGTTGTCCTCCATGATTTTGACAATACGCTTGTCGGTTGTAAAGCACCCCAACATGAACTCAGCCATGTCTGCCACAGTGTTAGTTGGCATGACTCCTCTGGCCCCACCGGATAGTTCAATCTCCATTTCCTCCTCATCCTCCATGTCTACCCATCCGCGCTGCAACAATGGGACGATTCGAAGTTGCCCGGAAGCCTCCTGTATCAGCATCACATCATCGGACAACTCTTCTTCCTCCTCCTCCTCCATTAAACGCGATGAAGCGGACAGATGTGTGGACCTACTCTCCAGCTGTGACGGATCGGATGCTATCCCTGACTCCTCTGTGTGATCTGAGTTATCCCTGATGTCAATCAGGGATTCTCTCAGAACACACAAGAGCGGGATTGTAAGGCTCACCATCGCATCCTCAGAGCTCACCCTCCTTGTGGACTCCTCAAACACCCGTAGGATGTCACAAAGGTCTCTCATCCATGGCCACTCATGGATGTGAAACTGAGGCAGCTGACTTTGTGGCACCCTAGGGTTTTGTAGCTGGTATTCCATCAAAGGTCTCTGCTGCTCAACCACTCTATTCAACATCTGAAACGTTGAGTTCCAGCGTGTGGGGACGTCGCACAAAAGCCGGTGTTGTGGCACATGCAGGCGTTGCTGGAGAGATTTTAAGCTAGCAGCGGCTACTGTCGACTTGCGAAAGTGGGCGCACATGCACCACACTTTCACCAGTAGCTCTGGAACATTGGGGTAGCTCTTTAGGAAACGTTGCACCACTAGGTTGAAGACGTGGGCCAGGCATGGAACATGTTGGAGTCCGGCAAGCTCCAGAGCTGCTACCAGGTTCCGGCCGTTATCACAAACGACCATGCCTGGGCCCAGGTGCAGCGGCTCAAACCATATTGCCGTCTCATCGAGGAGGGCATCCCTCACCTCGGAGGCAGTGTGCTGTCTGTCCCCCAAGCTGATCAGCTTCAGCACAGCCTGCTGACGTCTACCAACGCCAGTGCTGCAACGTTTCCAACTCGTAGCTGGGGTCAATCTAACAGCGGAGGAGGAGGCGGTGGCGGAGGAGGAGGCGGTGGCGGAGGAGGAGGCGGTGGAGGAGGAGGAGGAGGGGGGTGTTCTTCTCGTGTCCCTGCCAGGAATGTTAGGCGGGGAGACGAGGTACACCGGGCCAGTTTGGGAAGCAGTCCCAGCCTCAACTACATTCACCCAGTGTGCCGTCAGTGAAATGTAGCGTCCCTGTCCGCATGCACTTGTCCACGCGTCGGTGGTCAAGTGGACCTTTGTGCAAAGCGCGGAACTAAGGGCCCGCCTGATGTTGAGTGACACGTGCTGGTGCAAGGCGGGGACGGCACACCGGGAGAAGTAGTGACGGCTAGGGACGGCATAGCGAGGTGCCGCAGTTGCCATCAGGTCCAGGAAGGCGGGAGTTTCAACAAGCCGGAACGCCAACATCTCCTGGGCCAGCAGTTTAGCGATGTTGGCGTTCAAGGCTTGCGCGTGTGGGTGGTTAGCAGTGTATTTCTGCCGCCGCTCCAATGTCTGAGAGATGGTGGGTTGTTGTAAAGAAGCGCCTGATGGTGCCTTTGATGGTGCAGAAGAAGGAGATAAGACAGGAACAGGGGAGGATGAGGAAGAAGTCAACAAAGTGGCGGAGGCAGATGAAGTGGTGTCCTGGCTCATCCTCTGGAGTGCATCGCCAGCACAGTCAGCAGTGGCAGTGGCAGAGGCAGAGGCAGTGGCAGTGGCGTGAACGGCAGGCGGCCTTTGTCCTGCCGTTGCTGCCTGCCACTGATTCCAGTGCTTGGATTCCAAATGACGGCGCATTGAAGTGGTGGACAGGTTGCTCTTCTCAGAGCCCCTAATCAATTTCAAGAGGCAAATTGTGCAGACAACACTATATCTGTCCTCGGCGCATTCCTTGAAAAAACTCCACACCTTCGAGAAACGTGCCCTTGAGGTGGGAGTTTTTCGGGGCTGGGTACGAACTGGAACATCTTGGGAGATTCCGGGTGTGGCCTGGCTTCGCCTAAGCTGCTGACCTCTGCCTCTAGCTACCCTTTTTGGTGCTGCACCTGCCTCAAAATCCACACTACTTTCCCCGCTTGACATCCCCCCTGTCCAGGTCGGGTCAGTGTCCTCATCATCCACCACTTCCTCTTCCAACTCCTGTCTCATCAAGTTGACCGGCGCACAATGCGCCGGTCAACTGGATGCCCTGACGGCAACTGCGTCACATCATCGTCGATGAGGGTGGGTTGCTGGTCATCCACCACCAAATCGAACGGAGATGGAGGAGACTCTAGTGTTTGAGCATCTGGACACAGATGCTCCTCTGTTAGGTTCGTGGAATCGTGACGTGGAGGGGCAGGTTGAGGGACAATGAAAGGAGCGGAGAACAGCTCTGGGGAGCAGGGACAGTTGGGGTTATTGTTCTGTGAAGCTTGGGAATTTTGGGAGGAAGGAGGACAAGACTGTTGGGTAATAGGAGGAGAGGAGGCAGAGTCTGACTGGCTGCTGGACAATGTGCTGTAAGCGTTCTCTGACAGCCATTGCAAGACCTGTTCCTGGTTCTCGGGCCTACTAAGGTTTGTACCCTGCAGTTTAGTTAATGTGGCAAGCAACCCTGGCACTGTGGAGTGGCGCAATGCTTGCTGCCCCACAGGAGTAGGCACGGGACGCCCTGTGGCTTCACTGCTACCTTGCTCCCCAGAACCATTCCCCCGACCTCGCCCACGGCCTCGTCCACGTCCCTTTCCGGGAGCCTTGCGCATTTTTAATTCCCAGTTAGAAACTGGCACTATATACCAGTAGCAAAAATTGTGGGTGCACGTAACCCCAATATATTCTTTGAATTACCAGTCAGAAACTGGCACTATATACAAGTAGCAAGAAATGAGGGTATTTGTAACCCCAATATATTCTTTGAATTCCCAGTCAGACATTGGCACTATATACCAGTAGCAAAAATTGTGGGTGCACGTAACCCCAATATATTCTTTGAATTACCAGTCAGAAACTGGCACTATATGGCAGTAGCAAGAAATGAGGGTATTTGTAACCCCAATATATTCTTTGAATTCCCAGTCAGACAATGGCACTATATACCAGTAGCAAAAATTGTGGGTGCACGTAACCCCAATATATTCTTTGAATTACCAGTCAGAAACTGGCACTATATGGCAGTAGCAAGAAATGAGGGTATTTGTAACCCCAATATAGTCTTTGAATTCCCAGTCAGACAATGGCACTATATACCAGTAGCAAAAATTGTGGGTGCACGTAACCCCAATATATTCTTTGAATTACCAGTCAGAAACTGGCACTATATGGCAGTAGCAAGAAATGAGGGTATTTGTAACCCCAATATAGTCTTTGAATTCCCAGTCAGACAATGGCACTATATACCAGTAGCAAAAATTGTGGGTGCACGTAACCCCAATATATTCTTTGAATTACCAGTCAGAAACTGGCACTATATGGCAGTAGCAAGAAATGAGGGTATTTGTAACCCCAATATATTCTTTGAATTCCCAGTCAGACAATGGCACTATATACCAGTAGCAAAAATTGTGGGTGCACGTAACCCCAATATATTCTTTGAATTACCAGTCAGAAACTGGCACTATATGGCAGTAGCAAGAAATGAGGGTATTTGTAACCCCAATATATTCTTTGAATTCCCAGTCAGACAATGGCACTATATACCAGTAGCAAAAATTGTGGGTGCACGTAACCCCAATATATTCTTTGAATTACCAGTCAGAAACTGGCACTATATGGCAGTAGCAAGAAATGAGGGTATTTGTAACCCCAATATAGTCTTTGAATTCCCAGTCAGACAATGGCACTATATACCAGTAGCAAAAATTGTGGGTGCACGTAACCCCAATATATTCTTTGAATTACCAGTCAGAAACTGGCACTATATGGCAGTAGCAAGAAATGAGGGTATTTGTAACCCCAATATATTCTTTGAATTACCAGTCAGAAACTGGCACTATATGGCAGTAGCAAGAAATGAGGGTATTTATAACCCCAATATATTCTTTGAATTACCAGTCAGAAACTGGCACTATATGGCAGTAGCAAGAAATGAGGGTATTTGTAACCCCAATATATTCTTTGAATTCCCAGTCAGACAATGGCACTATATGGCAGTAGCAAAAATAGTGGGTGTATATAGCCCCAATTCTATTGCTAGGGGACTTGCAGTGTATTTCTGGGGTGAAGGTGGGGGGGCACACCGTTGGAACGGGTATCGGGGGTATATATAGGGTATACGGGAATACACTGTCAGTGTATTCCATTCAGGATCCTGGGAAAGCTGGGTTGCGGCGATTGAGCCCGTCAGTGCCACGTTACACTGACAAACTTCTCCCTGGAATTTAGCTCTTATAAGAGCTGTTGGTTGTCTTCTCCTTCCTATCCTAGCCTGTCCCTGCCTACCCAGAATCTAACCCCTAGCTAACTGGACGGAAACCTCCGTCCCCGGTGAATTGCAAGCTCAGAATGACGCGAAGCTGGGCGTCGCTGTTCTTTTAAATTAGAGGTCACATGTTTTCGGCAGCCAATGGGTTTTGCCTACTTTTTTCAACGTCACCGGTGTCGTAGTTCCTGTCCCACCTACCCTGTGCTGTTATTGGAGCAAAAAAGGCGCCAGGGAAGGTGGGAGGGGAATCGAGTAATGGCGCACTTTACCACGCGGTGTTCGATTCGATTCGAACATGCCGATCAGTCTAATATCCGATCGAACATGAGTTCGATAGAACACTGTTCGCTCATCTCTAATCCTTATTGATTATACTGGCCATTTCTCCCTGAATAGCTGGAAGGCCCTCATAAAAACGGGTGTCCTCTCGGACTTCCAGAAGATCTGGCAAATCTCCCAGTCCCCACATTTACTGGCAATTTATGCATTGGTCATGTTTGAAAAAAAGAGGACATAGTCACTTCCATAGGGGTTGTGGTGATGTCCAAAAGGAGTAATTAGCTGCACCCATAAGAGACATGACCTTTCCGAAAATTTACATAGTGTCCTGCACATGCTATTTTCCGTTAAAAGTGATAGTGAAGTTGCCACAACCTAGATGGAGGGAATCGGAGGAAGGGAGTAGTAGTGGCGGATGATGTGCCACCTGCTAGGCCAAGCACACTCAACAATGCACCCCACTCCTGGGCTGGACACCGCTGAGGGGGCATCCTGCAGGACAACCTGGATGGTGATAGTAGTAGTTTCCCCAGGCGCTTCCAGTTGGAGAAGGGTCCTCTCTTCTCTGAGTCAGTATGATGGTGTTCGGAAGGACCCTGATGGTACAGTAGACACAACTCAGGAAGCCAATGTTTGCAGTTGAGCAGGGGATAACTTTATTGCAGCAACTGGGAACAGGTACAACGGCAGCTTCTAAATGGGGTAGTGGAACCACAACGTCCAATCCCTCAGCCTTGGTTATTGTCCCCATGAGGACTCCCCCAAACGGATTACCGACGCAGAAGTGAACCAGGTCATACATATACAAATATACAATTATCCCTGACTACTAGAAGAAGGATGTGGCACACCAAAGAGGCAAACATATTTTTTCAGTAATAAAGTTTATTCGCAATACGTCGCTATGGCAGCTCGGAATGTACACATATTTGATATTAAATTTAAACGTTGCAACCCATAAAAAAAGACAAAGTAATTTATGAACGCCATCTGAGAGGCCATCTGTTTGTTGAAACTTAATTTCTGTCAAATAATTTTATTTCCTGTCACATATTTCCTTTATATTCTGTCACATAATATTTCCTTTATAATAAAAATATGTTTCTACCCCAAAAATAAAACATGTGAATATGCAGAATGAAAAAAAAACAATGATTAAAACTGGAATAACAAGTGAAATAAACAAAACACCCAAATGCAGCCTGGTCCAATGGTAACTAGTTATGTGCATATATGTGGTACATTCAGTAATGTGGTGTTTTTTAGTTTTTTCCCCCAATTTTTTATGTTTTGCCTTCATTGGTTAAAGCATTTTGATACATTTATTGTAAATTTCTGCACTTTCTTCTCCAATCTTCCTAATAACACAGTATTGGGAATGCTACGTTCTAAAATAGAATATATGAGGATTCCTTCTGAATAATGGTAAATGTCTTAAAGAGAGTGTGTCACCAGACCCCAGCATATTAACCTCGCTCTGCAGATAGATGGGTTAGGGTCACCTGAATGAAATTGTGTTTTGCACTAGTGGTTGCTGGTGCTGATTTTGGAGGAATGAGGGCCTCACTGTTTAGCTCTTTGGAGTAATGGTAAGGTCCTTGTTGCTCCAAAGAGTTAATTTTTATGCTGGCAAAAACAGCTAAATCTTAGCAATGGACGCACTGACTCAGAAGGGGGAAATGCCATTTGATTCACGTCATCCAAACCTATCTATCTGCGGGGCTGGGTTGATATGTTCGGTTCTGGTGAATGCAGGATTAGACTACATAGCTGCTTTCTTCTTTTCAGGACGTGGCATCACATCGGGCAGTGGTCAGTCATGAGATTTACTCACAAACCTATTGTGTGCAGGTGCTTTATCCATTCAGCTATTGTCCAGCATCAACATGACTTAATGACATGACTGCTGCCATCAGAGGCGTAACTTGAATCTTATGTGTCCCACTGCAAAATCTGTATATAGGCCCCTCCTTGCATTGTGCCAATTAAAATAGTGGTATCATTTATGTGGCAAAGGGACTTTTTTGGACCCCCTCAGGGTCTAGGGCCTGGTAGTGACTACTTCAACTATACCCTCTATAGTTATGTCCCTGGGTGCCAGCTTGTTTCCCTTGGATGTAGTGAGGGCAGATACTGATCTGTAGGATGGAAGTAGTAAGGGCAGGTCCTTCTGGGTATGATGGAAGTAGTGATGGAAGGTCCTGCTATGAATGACGGAAGTAGTGATGGTAGGTCCTGCTGTGTATGATGAAAGTAGTGATGGTAGGTCCTTCTGGGTATGATGGAAGTAATGATGGTAGGTCCTGCTGTGTATGATGGAAGTAGTGATGGTAGGTCCTGCTGTGTATGATGAAAGTAGTGATGGTAGGTCCTGCTATGAATGATGGAAGTAATGATGGTAGGTCCTGCTGTGTATGATGAAAGTAGTGATGGTAGGTCCTTCTGGGTATGATGGAAGTAATGATGGTAGGTCCTGCTGTGTATGATGGAAGTAGTGATGTTAGGTCCTGCTATGAATGATGGAAGTAGTGATGGTAGGTCCTGCTGTGTACAACGGAAGTAGTGATGGTAGGTCCTGCTATGAATGATGGAAGTAGTGATGGTAGGTCCTGCTGTGTACAACGGAAGTAGTGATGGTAGGTCCTGCTATGAATGATGGAAGTAGTGATGGTAGGTCCTGCTGTGTATGATGGAAGTAGTGATGGTAGGTCCTGCTGTGTACAACGGAAGTAGTGATGGTAGGTCCTGCTGTGTACAATGGAAGTAGTGATGGTAGGTCCTGCTGTGTACAACGGAAGTAGTGATGGTAGGTCCTGCTGTGTACAACGGAAGTAGTGATGGTAGGTCCTGCTATGAATGATGGAAGTAATGATGGTAGGTCCTGCTGTGTATGATGGAAGTAGTGATGGAAGGTCCTGCTATGAATGACGGAAGTAGTGATGGTAGGTCCTGCTATGAATGACGGAAGTAGTGATGGTAGGTCCTGCTGTGTATGATGAAAGTAGTGATGGTAGGTCCTTCTGGGTATGATGGAAGTAATGATGGTAGGTCCTGCTGTGTATGATGGAAGTAGTGATGTTAGGTCCTGCTATGAATGATGGAAGTAGTGATGGTAGGTCCTGCTGTGTATGATGGAAGTAGTGATGGTAGGTCCTGCTATGAATGATGGAAGTAGTGATGGTAGGTCCTGCTGTGTACAACGGAAATAGTGATGGTAGGTCCTGCTGTGTACAACGGAAGTAGTGATGGTAGGTCCTGCTATGAATGATGGAAGTAGTGATGGTAGGTCCTGCTGTGTATGATGGAAGTAGTGATGGTAGGTCCTGCTGTGTACAACGGAAGTAGTGATGGTAGGTCCTGCTGCGTACAACGGAAGTAGTGATGGTAGGTCCTGCTGTGTACAACGGAAGTAGTGATGGTAGGTCCTGCTGTGTACAACGGAAGTAGTGATGGTAGGTCCTGCTGTGTACAACGGAAGTAGTGATGGTAGGTCCTGCTGTGTACAACGGAAGTAGTGATGGTAGGTCCTGCTATGAATGATGGAAGTAATGATGGTAGGTCCTGCTGTGTATGATGGAAGTAGTGATGGAAGGTCCTGCTATGAATGACGGAAGTAGTGATGGTAGGTCCTGCTATGAATGACGGAAGTAGTGATGGTAGGTCCTGCTGTGTATGATGAAAGTAGTGATGGTAGGTCCTTCTGGGTATGATGGAAGTAATGATGGTAGGTCCTGCTGTGTATGATGGAAGTAGTGATGTTAGGTCCTGCTATGAATGATGGAAGTAGTGATGGTAGGTCCTGCTGTGTATGATGGAAGTAGTGATGGTAGGTCCTGCTATGAATGATGGAAGTAGTGATGGTAGGTCCTGCTGTGTACAACGGAAATAGTGATGGTAGGTCCTGCTGTGTACAACGGAAGTAGTGATGGTAGGTCCTGCTATGAATGATGGAAGTAGTGATTGTAGGTCCTTCTGGGTATGATGAAAGTAGTGATGGTAGGTCCTGCTATGAATTATGGAAGTAATGATGGTTGGTCCTGCTGTGTACAACGGAAAAGGTGATGGTGGGTCCTGCTGTGTACAACGGAAGTGATGATAGTAGGTCCTGCTCTACACAGTGGAAGTTATGATGGTAGGACCTGCTGTGTATGATGTGAGTAGTGATGGCAGTGGGGGGGTTGGGAAAGTAGTGGGGGATTGTGAGGGCAGCTCCTGCTGGCTATGTTGGGAGAAGTGATGACTGGCTATCCTGTGTATGGTGTGAGAACTGGTCTTTCTGTGTATAATGGGAGTCAATTTGGTTCCTTCATAGCCTCTAATTACAGGATGTCTGAAACAACAAAAGGATGGGCTCACTTTTGGCATCTGTTGTGCCTGGTTCTGTATAAATTTATTTCCATGGAGACAAAAGCTTGGTGTGATGGAGTAAAAAGCAGAACGCACGCAGGGATAGGAGACTGAAGACTTATCTAGTAAACTTTAACTCTTCCCCGATGCAGCCATTTTTTTATTTTCTTTTTTAGATGCCATGGGTAAATTGTTGACATCTTTCCAATAATATGGTGGATGTTGGCAAGGGGTTAAAAAAAATCCCAGTCCAAACAAGGGTGTCCCAACTTATCTACAGGGGTTGCTGCCAACTACTCCGACACCAGGGAAAGATCGAATCACAAGTCCCTACTAGAAGAGACAACACACATACACAACAACAACCACAACCAACACCCGCATGGGCTTACACTTTTCACATCTCCCTCTCATGTAGGGATGTACATGATTACGAGCCCTGGCCTCCCACTCTGATGAAATGTCCATAGGACAGGGGAAGTAAAGTCTTCCCCTCCTCCACTCACTGCAAAAGCTTTGTTTGCTGGTATTGTATTTAGTAAAACCCCCTGCAAAGCCCACTACTGTGATAACCCCTATTCCCTAAAAACTGTCAATCAGTGGGCTCAACAGATGCACATAAAAAGTCCAGGTTTTTTAGAAGTTCAGCTGTGGGAACCGTTGCTGCTATAATACTTTTGAAAGTCTTGAGATTATGAAAAACACCGGATAAACAGACATGTTAATAATATGCAATAATAAAAAAATGGAAAAAATATTTAAAACATCTCTATATACAGAGGTAAGCCTAGCCTCTTCTGCTGTCTGAGGCGACTTATAGAAAGGCACCCTCCCAAAATACCCAACCTGGTAATCTTTGGCTCTGTGATGGCCACTCCCCCCATTTGCAGATAAAAAAAAAAAACCTCCTTATTTGTCCCAAACACAGAATAACACCCTCTTTATTGACCCTGACAGTATATTATCCTCTTTACTGACCCGTGATGGTCACAGTATATTGCCCTACTTACTGGTCCCCACACAATAAATTTCCCCCTTTACTGACCCCCAAAGTATACTGCCACCTTTACTGCCCTCCACAGAGTATATTGCCCTCTTCTCTTTGGTTCACTTTTTAGCACATAACACAGTGATATGTCAATAGTAGATGCTACTCAAATTTTCCAAGAATTTCAGGCTTGGCTGAACCTGAAACTTTTGGGGGTTTGTCACCCATAAAGCACTATTATAGTCTGGGGTTTTCTCAGGCCCTGGAGTATAATGAGTAGAGGCCCAGTGAAGATGTAGAAAATAACAAACACTTGTGCTCACCTTGCCTCATCTTTCCTGGGCATCTTCGTGGTGTCCGACAGTACCCAACATCCTCTTCAGGCCTTACAGCTGATGTCACACACTGCAGGGGTCATTACTGTCTTAGGGGGCGTTCACACTAGCGTCGGTGTCCGACAGCTAGTGTCCGTAGCTAATGTCCGCGGAAGATTTTAGCATCGGACACTAGCTTTGTCCGTTCACAATTTGCATTGTTTTAAATGGGACACCATGTAGTGTCCGTGGGTGTCCTTAAGTGTCCGTTTGCAAAGATTTCCGATTTTTCAACCCACAAAGCAGCAAAATCCTACATGTAGGATTTTGCTGTCCGCTTGAAAAATCGGACATCTTTGCAAATGGACACTTAAGGACACCCAAGGACACTACACGGTATCCCATTTAAAATAATGCAAATTGCAAACGGACACAGCTAGTGTCTGATGCTAAAATCTTCCGCGGACATTAGCTACGGACACCGACGCTAGTGTGAACCCTGCTTTACAGTGCAGTATGGTAGTCTTTGTGAGAGCGGTGGCGGTCAATGGACTGTAGCTGGACATCTAGTTTGTAGACCAATATTGTGTAAACACCTTCTAATGGTTTATAGCTACACTGTTGCATTCCTAGGCTTGGATGTGATGTCCACTTTCATTTGTAGTACAGAATGGATCATTAGACGCCATTTTTCCAATCAGATGATCCATCCGTTATTCCTGTTTGTCACTGTTCTCCCAACCACCAGGACATGTAATGTTGAACAGTGCTGACATCATGGTCTGGGCATGTAGTGATCTGCTAGTTTGATAAACCAATGTCTCTGACTTCAAGGAATCTGTTCTTCTCATTTTGCAACAAGTGGTGATACCTGGCACATCGATGAGCAGTAGGAATCTCACCATCATCTCATACCACTTGAGCCAATTTTTGATTGGGGCCAGGGTGGTGAACAGGAGCAGAATAGGGGATTGTGGCACACATTTGGCACAATAAAAGACATTGCACCACAATGTATGTCACACTATCACCCTTCTATGTCAGAAAACTGGTGTAGAGTTATTGAAAAATTCTCCCCAATGGATCCATTACAAGATATGTTGGAATATATTTTTGCTATTTCAAATGTATTCCATTATCGGAGGCTTAAAAAGGAGCCGAATCGTGATGTTATGGCCCCTTATTCCCTCTGATTGTGCCCTATCTGGCTGGATTCACATTGTGCTTTTTTTAATCAATAACTACATACATTTTTAATCTCAGTAAAGAAGGACACATTTCCCCATACTTTTCAGCTAAACAGACAATTTTTAATATACCAGTAAACCAGAGATTTTAATTTTGAGGGCCGTTAGCTTAGGTGAACTGTGTAATAAAATGTGCTACTTATTATTGCAATCAGAAAAAACCTGCAGTTATTGAGTAAAAAAGCACAATGTGAACCCAGCCTTAGGGTAGGGACACACCTTGCAGTTTTTGAAGTCAATAGCAGGTGTGTACCATTAGGGGAGAGAGGCAATAAAGCACAGATTCATCTCCATTTGTTTTTTAATTCTCTTCTGGTTTTGGCTTCAAGAATTGCATCAACAAATCATGAACCCGTGACCCGTGTCCTTACCCTTTGGGTATATATGTAAATTACACCAGGTGCGCACTGTTTACTAGGGACTTAAATATTTTAAGCAAAGGAAATTAAATAAGGGAACAAAGAGACGTAATTTTGGAAATAATAAAATCATTGTTTATTTGATATGTTAGAATTACAGGTTGAATTTGCTTTAGAAAAATAAAGAATAAAAAGCTCCACACATTGTATAATGTCCATGTTGCACTATTAGGCGGCTTTCACACGGAGTTAACACTCCGCTCATTCTGACACGTAAACACGTTCAGAGTGAGCAGCGTAAAACAGAATCCCATTGACTTCAATGGGTTCGGTCTTACGTGCGCTACCCATTGAAGTCAATGGGAGGCTTTTTAAACTATTGCTTTCAATGTGTTACGCGCAGGGCCGCCGATAGGCCAGTATTACTGGTACTGGCGTCAGGGGCCCGGCCAAACTGAAAACTGGTGGGGGCCCGGTTTTGGCCCGCCACCGTGTGCCGGCCCCCTGGCGCCCGCACCAGTCATTCAGGGCCGGCGTCAGCGCAGGGCATAGTCGGGCAAGTGCCGGGGCCCACAGAGCCTCTTGGGGCCCCCGGCACTTGCCCACCCCAGCACTTGCCGGTCCCAATTTCAGCTTCGTCATCACATCGCGCCTAAATTATTTCAGTGGCGTGAGAGAAGAGCGGCGGGGGATGCGATGGAAGAGGTCAGTGAAGGGGCCCATGAAACAGGGGGGCAAATGAAGGGGAGGGGGGAACGGCATGGCACTGTGGAAGATGAAGGGGGTGGGGAGAGCATGGCATGATACTGGGGCAGATGAAGGGGGGGGAATGGCATGATACTGGGGCAGATGAAGGGGGTGGGGAGAGAATGGCATGACACTGGGGCAGATGAAGGGGGTGGGGAGAGAATGGCATGACACTGGGGCAGATGAAGGGGGTGGGGAGAGAATGGCATGACACTGGGGCAGATGAAGAGGGTGGGGAGAGAATGGCATGACACTGGGGCATATGAAGGGGGAGGAGAATGGCATAACACTGGTGAAGATGAAGGGGGTGGGGAGAGAACGGCATGACACTGGGGCAGATGAAGTGGGGGGGAGAATGGCATGACACTGGGGCAGATGAAGGGGGGGAGAATGGCATGACACTGGGGCAGATGAAGGGGGGAATGGCATGACACTGAGGAAGATGAAGGGGGGAGAATGGCATGACACTGGGGCAGATGAGGGGGGAACGGCATGACAATGGGGCAGAGACGGGGGGACATGAAACTGCGGGCCGTTGAAAGGGGGAGAACAGCATGAAACTGGGGACAGAGATGGAGGGGTACATGAAACTGGGGGCAGAGGAAGGGTGTATATGAAACTGGGGGAGAGATGGAAAATGAATGGGCGGAGTCAACAGAAAAGTGGGTGGGGCTAAATTTGTCGCGGCGCGCAGAGCGCGCCGCACATTTTCTCCCTTTTTCTACTCTTCAAAAGTTGGGAGGTAATACATAATTGGTATGTCACAAAATAAAGTAGTTTTAAAATGGCGGGGGGGGGGGGGGGCAGACACTTAGGCTGTATGGGGCCCCAAAATTCCTGATGGCGGCCCTGGTTACGCGCATTAAATGGAACCCATTGAAGTCAATGGGATTCTGTTTTGAAGCACTCACTCTGACATGTGTTTACGTGTCAGAATAAGCGCCGCGTTACTCCGTGGGAACAAGGCCTAAGGGTCCATTCACAAGGAGGAAAATGGTGAGGAATTTGGTGTGGAATTTCAGCGCTGAAAAAAAAAGCCTCCCATTGACTTTAAAGGCTGAGTTCACACGGAGTTTTTTGGTCAGGAATTTGGTCAGGAATCCAACTCAAAATCAGCCTCCAAAAGTGGAGCAGTCATGGCACCCTTTAAGTGGCAGCAGAACTCCAGGGTGTCACAGGGTGACCTGGTGCTCTTTGGTCACATGACAGAAGTTAACATCTGCTCAGCTAACAATAAGGCTAGGGCTAAATGGTGACTTTGACCAAAGATTGTTGTCGCCCTGCACTCCATCACTTATGTGAAGAATGGAGTCACGTTGTGACCCTATGGTGCCACGACTATTGCAAAAAAGTCAAGCAATGTTTGACTTTTTTTTACGACTAGAAGTCATGGTTGCAATGCGACTCCATTCACTAACATGACTGAAGGACACATAGGTTGACATGGCAATCTTTGGTCTTGCAACAGGAGTTGCTGCCAAAGTTGCCGTGTATCCATAACCCAAAGATTGAACATCAGGTCTGTAATAATAATAATGATAAAAATGATGATAAAAATGAATGCTATCCAGTTTGAAGGTAAAACCAGGAGTGGATGTTGAAGAGGGGACAAGTAACATCTGACCTGTCCTTTATACTTTCTCTCCTTTTATCACACCCAGTTGTGGCTTCAAATGTGAGGCAAAAACCTGATCATATCCTATTTAGTAGGGGCAACTTGACTGTGTGCCCCTATCAATAACGAATAAGGTTTCATTGTATGCCACTCAGGGTCAGACTTAATGAAGGGATGTCAGTTACCCCAAGTCATCCAAGTCCCCTCCTCTAGAAGACTCTGTGGCACACGGGGAAACACAAGTCAGGTAGGGTTCAATGCTAGGAACAGTCCGGAACGTTTACATTCAGATCCTGAACATCCAGGTCGTGCAGTAATTGTAACCAGACGTACACGCAGCAGATCTCTTAGCAGATCGCACTGTTCAACACGGATCAACAGCCTTCCTGCTGCCCACGTGGTAGATCCGGCACGGCTGTTGCACAATGTAAGCGGCCTGGGAACCAATGCCAAGAGTTAATGCAGTGTTGAAGCCCTAATAATAAAGTTCATTAAAAATGGAGTGGTTGCTCAAAATACACGAAAGCATTTATAGATCATGGTGGCACTGCTGTTACTACTACTTCATATTGGAGGATGAGAGTAGTAGTCGTTCACATTTGGGCTCATGGTGACTGGGGCTGGAGTTGGAGAGACCTGTGGTGTGGGTGCTGGAGGTAGTAGTTTTACACAGGGCACTCGCTGTAGTAAGTCTTCCGCCTGATGGTGCTTGAGTGACCCTTGATGTTGGTGCAAGATTGAGGACTGAGGAGATCTCTGAGGTGCAAACAACTCACAGGTTTACTGTAGTTTTCAAGAAGGCAGTGAGCAGTAGAAACAACAATCTTCCATACAAATGGAGTCTCCGTTTTGTATACTATAAGCTGGAGCACACACTTTTAGGATGGGGCCACACATGGAAAAAATGCGGCACTTTACAGTAACTACAAGGTGGATGGAATTCTAACGAATCTCATCCACACTTTGCGGAAGAATACACGTAGTGGACACACTGCGGTTTACAAAACCATTGCCATTTTGGAAATCGCAGCATGTCATTTGTATGGAAATGCCCCTATAAGTATAATGGAAGCAGAAAGTCTGCAGAGGCTTTCTCTGAAAAGCGCCGCGGGAAAAACCACAACGAGTTGCTGAGGCGGTTTTTCCTGCAGTGCTTTTTTGATGCGGCCCGCTATGCAAGTCCTTAGCCTGCATAGTTCTGCATAGTCCTTAGCCTGCATAGTTCACCTGTATTCAGTTGCCCCCACAGTATTACTTCCCTCTCCTGTTGCCCCCATAGTATAAAGTTCTTCTCCTGGTGCCCTCACAGTATTATGCCTCTCTCCTTGGACCCCAGTATCAAAAAACAAAGATTTAAAAAATCACATGCGGCGCGGACAGGGCAGCGTCCTGGGACACCAGAGCACCAAGGACAGGTCAGTATGGTTTTGTTTTTGTTTTTCACCCTCCCCAGCTCACCATGTTTCCCAGCTGTTCTCTCCTGTCTCTGCATGTACTGCTCTCAAGACACCAAGACCAACAATAGGGTACAGGGGTCAAATGATTAAGCAGACACCATTGTAATCTACACATCTATATCTGGAGGACATAGATGAGTTGAAGTTACGCTAGGTTCACACCTGCGTTCAGGGTCTCCGTTCAGTGGTTTCCGTCTTCTGCATGCCAGAAGACGGAAAGCACAGACCGGGTCCGGCCGTGAGCGGCGGTGAGCGTTTTATGCTCTCCGCCGCGAAACCGGATTTTTTAATCCGGACACAGAGTACTGCATGTCCGACTCTGTGTCCGGATTATAAAACCCGGTTTCGCGGCAGAGAGCGCAAAACGCTCACCGCCGCTCATGGCCGGACAGCTTTCTCACCCATTCAAATGAATGGGTGAGAAAGACTCCTGCAGGCTTCCGTATCCTGCTCTGTTTTATGCAGGAAACGGAAACCTGCACTACAGAAAGGAGAACGCAGATGTGAACAAGCCCTTAGACATATCTTCTGCCAACAGTGACTGTACTCAGAATCCAGGAGTGTCCTGATGAATCCAGGATGTTGCTCCAAACACATGAACAAACATGAACAGTCTGACAAATGTTTGACTACAACAGCCATTTGTAAAACTAACAGGTGAAAGTCGTTCAATGTTAATGAAGAGCTGAAAACAGGAAATGACGGGTACTTTGTGGGGGTGTTAGTAGTACAAACACATGGCTCACAATACTCATATCGCTCAAGCTTAAGTCATTCTAGCCCATGCACTACAAATTATGGCAGAAAAAATACAACACAATAGATTTTGGTTGAGTCGCTTAGGATTTGTGTCTTACATACCTCCCAACTTTTTGAAGAACAGAAAGTGTGAGAAAATGTGCGGCGCGCGTGGCAAATTTGGCTCCGCCCACTTTTATGTTGAATTCGCCCATTTTCTTTCATTTTTTTCATGTGCCCCCACACAGTATAATCCTCCTACAGTCTCCCGTACATTATATGTCCCCACATTATATTGTTCCCTTCCAACTGCCCCACTGTTGGGAGGTATGGTCTGATATTTTCTGGCCAATGCTCTGCAAGGAACATGATGTGCACAATAGGCGCACTGATTGTGGCTCGCAACCATCTCTCTGTACTGAATCTGGCTGTTTGCATACAAAACAATGGGGACCGCTGATCTAGCCCATGCACAAAGATTATGGCCGGTAGTTACTCCAACAACGACAGTAATCCCTTCTTGCCTTGGCTTCATAGTGGCCAAGAATTTAGTAGACAGACTAGTGAGAGCAGTTGTAGGATCAGCCATAAGAAACCCCAAAGTTTCCTTCCGATACCCAGGACGGGTACGTTTCTGTGTCTCTCTTGCCTGCAGTGCTTGAATGTAAGGTGATAGAGTATTCCACCCATTAGCTGGTAAGAGTTATCTCTTCCCAATGCTTTTCTGGTAATTCCAGTTATATGGTGTATGTAATGAAGAGCCCCCGCGGTCTCACATACCACCCATTGTATGCAGGACCACATAAGACAACACAAACACCGTTCTCGCCATTCCAGCTCACTTTATCCAACACCATCACAATATATCCCAACTGATATTCCAAGTGGTGGAACAAGTATCTCACTGTGTCCAAGGCGATGGTCGCATTCACAATTTGAAACTCAAGGAGATCTTCTGGATAGACAGACTGCAGACCTTGGGATCTCATGGACTCTATCATGACTATGAAATAATACATGTAGGATTTTGCTGTCCGCTAGAAAAATCGGACCCCTTTGTAAATGGACACTTAAGGACACCCATGGACACTAAAGGACACTACATGATGTCCCATTTAAAATCATGAAAATTGCAAACGGACACAGCTAGTGTCTGATGCTAAAATCTTCTGCGGACATTAGCTGTCGGACACCGACATTAGTGTGAACCCTGCTTAAGGAGTTTTCTTTACAGTTATGATCCTGACATAATAGACTATTCTTACTACTATTAATTTGTTATTTCTTCTCTCCATTCCTACTGACTCGCTGAGGATCTCTTCTCGGGAATGCTGCATTAGGATTCCATCTTTCCTTCATTGTATCTTTTTTCATCCTCTTAATACAATTGGGTTCCTGTTTTTGTAAATCTCACACTGTATTCTTGCACTATTATCTTTTTACCCTTATTTCTCCTTTTTCCTTCTGTTTCATTTTTAGTTTTATTTATAAGTTTTTTTCTGCTGTTTCTGCTTATGTTTCTTTT
Source organism: Leptodactylus fuscus (assembly GCF_031893055.1). Classification (NCBI taxonomy): domain Eukaryota; kingdom Metazoa; phylum Chordata; class Amphibia; order Anura; family Leptodactylidae; genus Leptodactylus; species Leptodactylus fuscus. The sequence continues at coordinate 178,372,648 of NC_134268.1, read as the reverse complement.
TTTCCATCTATTTTTTCACCTATTTCTGGAGATTTGACTATATTTTTTCCAATCTCATGAGACCTATTTTTGCTATAACCCCCACCCCCTTTGGTTTTTTCCATCTATTCAGCAGTATACTACCTCTCTATATTGAAGAGCATGAGCACGTCCTATTGGACTGGATCTCCTCTATATATAACAGTGTATCCTCGCTAAATATTTTGTGTTGTGCTCGGCCTCCAAGGCTTCCTTTCTGGCCTATATAGTCACTGCACTCTCGTTTCTGGGTTCTTATAGCACACGCGCCTTAGCCCGCAGTATGCAGGGGCAGCTGGCATAGGACCTGGGCCATTAGGGGTCTGGTGACAGCCGCTACCGCTGCATTTTTTTTTTTTAATAGGCCGTTATGGGCCCTATTTACTTACCAATCCTGGCAGGGCCGGGATAGGTAAGTGACACCGCGGGCCTCACAAATACTATCATTATACTCGGGGGTCTTTGCAGGCCCCCCGAGTATAATGATCGGCGGACCGGGAGAGGTAAGGGAACGTAACAAACACTGTTACTTACCTCTCCACGATCCTGCCAGGCCTCCTTCCTGACTTCTCTAACGTCACATGAACCCAGCCTGCGCCCCGGGTCATGTGACGTCCGACGTCATTGCTGAAGGACGAGAGCGGCGGCCGACAGCATAGGAGCCAGGGGACAGGTAAGTAACACTAATTTTTTATGTTTTTATTCTCCAGGTCTCCGATTATTATACTCTGGGGTCTGAAAAGACCCCATAGTATAATAATTGTTTATGGGTGTCCACAGTGGGACATAATGCTGTGTGCAGGGGCCACTATGGGGACATAATACTGTGTGCAGGGGCCACTATGGGGACATAATACTGTGTGCAGGGGCCACTAAGGGACATAATACTGTGTGCAGGGGCCACTAAGGGACATAATACTGTGTGCAGGGGGCCACTATGGGATATAATACTGTGTGCAGGGGCCACTATGGGACATAATACTGTGTGCAGGGGCCACTATGGGATATAATACTGTGTGCAGGGGCCCCTATGGGATATAATACTGTGTGCAGGTCCACTAAGGGACATAATACTGTGTGCAGGGGCCACTATGGGGCATAATACTGTGTGCAGGGGCCACTATGGGGCATAATAGTGTGTGCAGGGGTCACTATGGGGCATAAAAGTGTGTGCAGGGGCCACTATGGGGCATAATACTGTGTGCAGGGCTTACTAAGGGACATAATAGAGTGCGGAGGAGGGGGTCGGTCGAGGTCTTCGACGTTGGTTGGGGGAGTGGGGCCCATGCCAAAAGTTCGCCACGGGGCCCCCGCCATTCCTAGTTACGCCACTGGCAGTATGTATTTAATGTTGACTATGTTTCAGCCTTGCATTAGTGGCTTCTCTTTAGCACAGGGTCCCCTCTGCTTAGGTGTAGCGCCTGAGTGAATCTATTACTTTCCCTTTTACATTGAAGTTTTCTCCTCTCTGGGTTCCTTCTAAGCTTTGGTTTATTTTCCATTTCCTGGTTATGTATGTCAGCATTTCTATTTATCCCTTCTTAGTTTGTCTCGCATGTGTGTTTACCTCCTGTCCTTCCCTATATATATCCCCCCCTATACATATTTACTCCTGTGCCTCCATATCTACCCTGTATATAAGTTACTTGTATAACACTAAGTGCCAGCTATATACTTCATTCATGACATTTTATACTGTATAATAAATGAAGGCATTATATTCTTAGATTTTATTCTGGTCTTCAATAGCGCTTCTTTATTTGATTATTAACTCCGTGTGTATATTCTTAATGTTTTTCAGACAATATCTACGATTCCTATGATGATGCCACGGATACATCCAGTCTGTTATTGTCTGTATTGTACACATGATATTTGATTATGACCTATTTATATATGACCAATATATCCTTATATACATGTGTGTTTTTTCTATCCTCATTGGAGCATCTGCATGTTTTTCTGTTTATGTCTCCTATACATTGTTTGCTTCTTAGGATCCTGTATACCCGTGATGGCGAACCTATGGCACGGGTGCCAGAGGTGGCACTCAGAGCCCTCTCTTTGGGCACGCATCTGTGGAACAAATTATACTGTGGGGGGGACACCGTGGAGCAAATTGTACTGTGTGGGGACCACTGTGCAGCAGATTATACTGTGTGGGGGCCACTGTGGAGCTGATTGCACTGTGTGGGGGCCACTGTGGAGCAGATTATACTGTGTGGGGGCCACTGTGGAGCTGATTGCACTGTGTGGGGGCCACTGTGGAGCTGATTGCACTGTGTGGGGGCCACTGTGGAGCAGATTATACTGTGTGGGGGCCACTGTGGAGCAGCTTGTACTGTTTGAGGGTCATTGTGAAGCAGATTGGACTTTGTGGGGGTCACAGTGGAGCAGAAAGCTCTATAAAGCCCCATTCGTATGACCATATTTTGCAGGTCTGTAATTGTGTGCAATTGTGGATCCGCACCTTATTAAGGTTAAATTGCCGTGTTTGCACTTTGTGATAAATTAGTGGATTCTGGGTTGCAGTTTGGGCACTCGGTCTCTAAGAGGTTTGCCATCATTGGTATAGACCAGGGGTAGGCAACCTTTTCTGTTCGGCGTGCCGATTTAAATTAAAAAATCAAAGATGAGGTCCTCGGAGTGCCGGGCAATAATTGTAAAGCTGACGACACCTACACTAAAGTCATATAGCACAAACCGCAACATAGGGGTGCTGTCATACTGCGCTCCCAGCCACATGCGCTTACCGCTATTTGCCTGGGTACACATGTTCTTTTCCTTTAGAAGCAATGTAAGTACATGCGTAACCCACAATTAGTGGTAATGTATGTGACTGGGAGCAGAGTGAGGTCATACCTGTGAAGAACTGACACACAATGTACCTGTATGCTCCATCCAGTCCTTGGCCGTTAGTATCTTCAGTTTTCTGTAAGGGAGCGTTCACACTACCGTCAGTGTCCGACAGCTAGTGTCCGCTGCTAATGTCTGTTCAAAATCTTGTGCGGACATTAGCAGCGGACACTAGCTGTGTCCGTGACATTTTGCATTGATTTAAACGGACACCTGGTGCGTTCTTTTACTGTCTGTGGGTGTCCTTAACTGTCCGTTCTCAAAGATGTCCGACTTTTCAAGCGGACAGCAAAACCTGACATGTAGGTTTTTGCTGTCTGCTTGAAAAGTCGGACATCTTTGGGAACGGACACTTAAGGACACCCACGAACAGTAAACGAATGCACCCGATGTCCATTTAAATCAATGCAAAATGTCACAGACACAGCTAGTGTCCGCTGCTAATGTCCGTGCGAGATTTTGAACAGACATTAGCAGTGGACACTACCTGTCGGACACCGACGGTAGTGTGAACGCTCCCTAAGTGAAGCGTTCACTTTTAGTTCCTGGCGGTGCAGTAACAGCAAAACCCCAGCCAGGAATTAATGGGTGTCACACTTACAACAAAGTGAATGCACTGTTACCCAGGAACTGGACTTGGCTATAATTGCATCTAGTTACAGTGTCACCACCCAATAGAATCACACTAAGGTTCAGGCCCCACATTACAAAAATGCAGCTTTTTTATTGCAGATTTAGCTGCGGTTTTCTTTCCGTCAAAGCCAAGAATGGCTAGAAAACGATTGGGAAATATATAGGAAGCTTCTTATATGTCTCCCTCCTGCTCAATCTACTCCTGGCTTCGGCTCAAAAAAAACAGTAAAATCTGCAACGAAAAAAGCTGTTTCTGCAACGTGGGGCTTTAGCCTAAGGGTGCATTCACACTGAGTAAACGCTAGCTTATTCTGAACGTAAAACACGTTCAGAATAAGCGGCGTTTAAAGCAGCTCCATTCATTTCTATGGGAGCGGGGATACGAGCGCTCCCCATAGAAATGAATGGGCTGCTTCTTTCACTCCGTGCAGTCCCATTGTAGTGAATGGGGAGTGCCGGCGTGTACGCTCCGGCATGAGCATAGCTTGCCGTATACGCCGGCACTCCCCATTCACTACAATGGGACTGCACGGAGTGAAAGAAGCAGCCCATTCATTTCTATGGGGAGCGCTCGTATCCCCGCTCCCATAGAAATGAATGGAGCTGCTTTAGACGCCGCTTATTCTGAACGTGTTTTACGTTCAGAATAAGCTAGCGTTTACTCAGTGTGAATTCACCCTAAGGGCCCCACGTTGTTGGAACACAGCCTTTTTTGTTACATATTTTGCTGTGTTTTTCTGAGCCTAAGCCAGGAGTGGATTTATCAGAAGGGAAACGTATAAGAAGCTTCCTATATATTTCCCATTCCTTCTGTAGCTATTTTTAGCTTTGGTTGAAATAAACTGCATCAAAATCTGCAACAAAAATGCTGTGTTTCTGCAACATGGGGCCTCAGCCTTACACCTCCTGCATACAAGTGGCACGCATGTGGTTTTCACTGACCTATACATTAAAAATGAATTGACAGGGCTGCAAATGCAGACAGCTATAGGGGATGTATAGGACACATATAGGGGATGTATAGGACAGATATAGAACCTGCTCTATCGTTTTCAGTTCTTCAATTTGGCCCAGATACACAGCCACAAAAAGAATGGCTGTATATATGGGTCAATTGAAATATATAGGTCTGTACTTTATACACAGTTGTAGATAAAGAGTCTGGTCATGTGCATTGCAGGTTACAACTCAATGTGCCTCATATTAATAGCAGTTAACCCCATCATGTCCCTTACATTAACCCCCTGTGTGCTTTACATAAGGGACACTGATATGTGAGACATATGGAGGTAATAAGTAAATATCTTCATTATATAGGTCCTTTATTAGTATCCCCATATGTCTCACATATCAGTAACCCTTATGTGAGCAACACAGGGGTTAATGATGGACATGATGGGGTTAACTGTTATTAATGTGAGGCACATGGAGTTACTAAAACTAAAGTAATAACCCCAAATGCCTGACAGTAATAAGAATAGTTAGTAACACACACGTACCTGGTGTTTTTACTTTCACTTTGCTTCTCTCCTCCTCAGGCTGCAGACGGCAGGAGCTCCTCCTCACATGTAGCAGCAGGTCCAGGGAGCCCTTATCCTGTGCAGTGAGAGGCTCACCTCTGATTGGTGGCAGGGAGAGAAGGGGGCGTGTCCTACACCGCAGCTCTACCAGAGCACTGAAGGACGCTCTCTCTCTCTCAATTTTAGTGTATGAAGTTGCAGGCTGGCTGCCGTGCCAGCAAAATATGCCTCGCGTGCCACTCTTGGCACGCGTGCCAGGGGTTGCCGACCCCTGGTATAGACTGTATACCAATGTGATCTCTATCTTTGTTTATATTTGTATGTATTGTATATCCTCCCTTATATATTTATTGATATATTTTATGCCTTTTGCATCACTAGACTGAGACGTCACTATTGGAGATTGCTGCCTTCAATAAATCTATAAGCACTAAGGAGTGGGGGTTCCTTTCTGTATCTCCCAGTGTGCTCACACCTTCCTCCTCCTCAGCTCCTCCTCCTCCTCCCCTCATGGCTCTGCCCCCCGCCCTGCCGGCCTGCCTGCCTGCCTGTGGGAAGTGCAGCTTCTCCCGGCATTGTCACAGGCTTCGTGCATTGCTGCCTTTGTGTCTGGCCGCAGTGGAGCAGCCGGCGTGCTCTTTGTCTTCTTCCCAGTTTCTGGGACACTCCGGCTGCTCCCCACTGCCCATCTAGCCCCGCCGCCTGGTTATGCCCGCTGCCTGCATCTTGTACCCACGGCCCCTGGCAGCAGATTGAGCGGTACTAGAGGGGAGCTGGGAAGTTTCCTCGTCTTCTTGGCCCGGCAGGGATACAATGAAGGATCTGAAGAAGTATATGACAGAAGGTCTGCTGCAGTTCGCCATCCTGCTGAGCCTGGTCGGGGTGAGGGTGGATCTGGACTCCTACCTGCCGCCCATCAGGGAGATCATCCTGGGCACCAGCTCTGCCTACTCTCAGATCCCCTTCCACAGTTTGAGGGACACTTGGGAGGGGTCCAGCCTGCACCCCAAGAGCCTGGACCTGGACTCCTTCTTCACTGCCAGGAGGCTGCTAGACGAAGTGAGGGCGCTGGGGAACACACGGGTGCCCAGGACTGAAGTCAGCGCCTGGCTGGTGCAGTCGGTGTCTGGGGATGCTGCTGAGACTGGCACGGTCAATGCCCTGCTCAGTGAGGAGAGCAGTGGTAGTACTGATACCCCCAGCAACAGTGAAGGCCCAAGCCAGCCACCTGCCAGGAGCAGCAGCCTACAGCCAAGCCATGCCACCCCCTCACAGCCACACATCGGCACAGGTGCCACCTCCACCCCTGGAGACTATACCAAAGAGGTAACTGGGGGCACAAATCATTCATTTTTGGGGTGGGTCACAACTCATGGAGAAAGCTTTGTCGCATGACTTCTGGCTAGTGCCACAGTGACATGGTGTAGGTGCAATGTTTATGTGACTCTGATGCTTTATCGCTTGGTCTGAACAAGGTCATCAATGTGTTTTCCCAGGGTTGTATGTAAATGAGCCCCAGATGAGATTTTCATATGATTTGTTTATTCGCCACTGCAAAGGATCAACCTCTAATATGACCAGATAATATAATGTCACATATGGAAGTTCTGACAAGTGGTTACAATGTATCAGAGCGCAGCATCTCCTGTATCCAGCACCAGGGCTGTTTGTTTAGTGCCAGAACAAATATGGAGGCATCATGTGTGTTTCTGTAGCATTGAGCACCACGCCCTGCTCAGATTTTCTTCACTCTCCTTATTATAATAAATGGAAGGAACACAACCCCCCTCATCTCCTGCTAAGACACATTCCCTTTGTTTTCAAAGCAGTAGATAGAATATCACAACAAGGCTGTTTGTATACAGGACTGAGGTTTGTTACAGTGTAGCAGGGGTGGGTTGTTGTTGGCACAACCTGACACTGGGTGTAGATGGTTGTGGGAAGTAGAAGGTTCAGTTCTTCAAGGTGTTGCATCACTTGTGAAACTTTAGGATAACCTAAAGAGATCTTTGGCACAGAAAGCAAGATTTCTGCCCTAAGCTTTCTGTTTCACAATAAGATGATCAGTTTCAGGTTTGGAGGGAGATTAATGGGGTTTACTGTGGTTGTATCCAGTTGTACATTAAACAGAGGCCTTTTAGAGATGCTTCAGGGTCGCCCAAATAGATGGACCTTATAGGTACCCAGGCCAGTGTAAACTAAGTTTGATAAGCAGGTGCTGTTGTGCACAATGCTTAAATTCTTAGTGTCCATTAGCTTAAGGCCGGGCCCCATATTGCAAAACTGTATTGTTTTGGCTGGGGCAGAAGCGGCGCCACAAAAAACGCTGCATTTTACATTACCTGCAAATTGGATAGCTAAATAGCGGCGGACGTATGTGAAAAATGCTGCAAAACAAAATGTGGTGTGTTTCTGCCACGGTCTTTTCTTCAGCGTTTTTTTTTGCATAAATTTGCTACGTGGGGCCTTAGCTTAAAGGGGTTGTGTAGCCTTATCAAGCTATGACCTATCATTAAGAGAGGTCACCAATTGGAGATAGATGAGGGCCCGATCTGCACCGATCAGTCGTTTCAAGAAACTGCAGCGATCGTCTGGGTTCGCAGCATTCGGCATACGTTTTTTTCTTTTTTAAATTGCATGTGCTTTTTCAAAAAACCGCACATGATTTTTTTATATAAAGTTGCATACCTTTTTCAGCAAAAGTGCACCATGTGAGCCCAGCCTTTGTGTGAATGCTGTGGTCTCTTCACCCAGTACTAATTCACTTGAATGGGACTGAGCTGCCAATACAGTAGGCCATGTGACTGATGAATGGGGTGCGAAGCAGAAGTAGTACTCAGGGAATGTTTCTATAGTCTCAAATAGCTGAATCGCCTGGGGCCGGGGTGTTGGACCCCACCACTGATCTTCAGTTGATGACCTATCCTAAGTATAGGTCATCAACTGATAATTTTAGAAAACCCCTTTATGGTCATGGACATTGAAAAAGCACAGAAACCCCTGTCCCTATTCTTAAGAAGGAACTGTCCCCTCTCCTGACATGTCTGTTTTAGTAAATACTTGTATTCCCCATGGAATAAAGTTTCTGGACTATTTTCATTACTCTCCCTGGTCTTTCCTCTCGAAAATGTATAAATAAATTAACAAGTAGGTGGTGTAACTTGCCATCTGACAAAGGGGTGTGACACAGTCTGCTGGCAGTAGTGATAAGACATTGTCAGACTGTAGGGACACCCCTTTAACTGGTTACATACATTTATAGGAGGAATAACAGAGGAACAGCACAAGATACAGAATTACTACTTCATGAAGCATACAAGTATTTACATGTCAGGGCTGGTGACAAATCCTCTATATAACACCTCTGTGATAATTGGTAAACTTCATCTTATGACATGTGCGACAAGTCCCCAATATGAGGCCTGAATGGCAGGACAGTGAAATCTCTAACATATGTGTCCACCATTTTATTTTTATACAAATGTATACATCAGATATATAGGCCTTGTACTAAATAAAGCCTAAAGCTACATGTACACAAACGTGTGCGTCATAGGGTCTGTGGATCACAGACAACACATGGATGAAATCCGTATGTCATCTATGACCTCCATGGACTCATTCATTTCCTGCAGTGAGCTCAAACCACAGAACAGGCCGGAATAGGACCTGCACTGAGGTCATAGCCCCCTACACAGTCCTGTGATAATACTTACCCATGTATGTATGTAGTCGTAGAAAATAATGGTGTGCTAGCTGTTAAAAATGGCTAGCACATTGCCAGAGCACAGTCTGTGTACATGGAGACTGACGCCTCCTTCACCGTCAGGCCTCCTGACCGTGTGCAGTGTACGGATTGGTATCTGAGTAGCATACATGCTTTTCCCTTACCCACACATTGAAGTGAATAGAATGGAGTGAGCAGGTATAGAACCTGCTCCATTATTTGTAGCCCTTCACTACGGCCCGGACACATAGCCGCAAAAAGTATGGCTGTGTTTATGGGCCCATAGAAATGCATGCGTTCGCACATGGATCAACAATTGTGTGAAGGAGGCCGTAGGCTGGTTCTACACCAGTGTAATATGGGCACTTTTTTATCCCTTTATTACTGTAGTGAGAAATCGGTCTCTGCTGATCCACTTTTTTGTACTCAATATTAAGACTAGGGTCACATGGCCACTTTGGCAGCGACTTACACCACAAGATCGCCTTGTCACCCTGCACCTCCTTCACTCATGTTAGTGAATGGAGTTGGACTTGTCAGCCCTCACATGCATATGGAGTGTCCCAACTCTTCTCTGACAGCAGGTGAGAGCGTGAGGGTGTTCTTCAGGACTGAACAACATTATTCTTATCATGAAAGTGACATAGAGCGGATGTGACCACAGTCTTACTCCACCTGAATTATTTAGATGGAAAATGCAGTGTGGTTGTCACAGCGTGCTGACATTATACTTCCCCCTGCTTTCTCCATTCACAGAATTCACTGTTTATCTAGGAACTTTGCATCTGCATGGAAATTTCTATTCTTCTAAGGTGCAAAGTAAGACTCATGCACAAGGCAGAGTCCATGTGAGGCCCTAGGTTAAACACGAGAGGTAAGGCTCCTAGGAGAATAGCTCCATAATACAGCATGCTGTAGTAGAGCATGCTGCTATTTCTGGAAATTTGGAGGTATTAGATGTACTATATACTTGCATATGTCAGAAATATACATCTGGGAATACATTCAAGGTGTACGTCTGACAGAAAGCTGAACAGAGCCTATCCTGATGTTCCAATACCACTGCCATAAATTACTTCCCTTTTTCTTAAGTAGCTCAAACAACTGCTTCTGTGGCATTGCGTCCATTGAATACAATATTACAGAGAAAAATACAACATTATAGCCACAAAAAATACATTTTGGCTCTACGTGATAAAATCTGCACAATTTTGTGCAGCATTGACAAGGTGAGTAGTAACAATGAATTCTCAACATTTCCAAGAAGAATAACAGAGAAATACAATGGGGTTTCTGATCTTTAATGTATGTTTCATAGTAATGACAGGTTATCAGCGATTTTTGGGGGTCCGACACCTCGACCCTGCACAGGTCAGCTGCACTGATGCCTCTGGGTGCTGGAAGCTACAGCACTGGACAGAAGGCAGAAGCAGCTCTGCCTCTACAACATTGGATGGGAAGCAGAAGCAGCTCTGCTGCCTTTCAAGTAATAGCAGCACCACCAATATATGTGGTTAGGGCCACAGCTCTGCAAATATTACATGAACAGGAGAGCATGCACACTGCTGTAACTTCCAGCCCCTGGAGGCTTCTGGAACAGCTGACGTGTGCAGGGTCTGGGTGTTTCAGACCCCCAAAGATCAAATACTGATGACTTATATGCTGTCATAGTATATAGTAGGTCATCAGTATGAAATATGCATTAGGAGCCAGAAAACCCCAAGAGGCTTCAGGATTGTTATATTGCGGGTACTGCAGTAACAGGAGACCTATTTATTGTCCCTATAGTTTATAACGTTCCTAAATGTTTGAAATTCCAAGGCACAAGATCTACAAGGAAGTATTAACTGTAAGTCGCTGCTGTGCTTACATGTTAGCCAAGGGGACTTCCACACAGGGTCACTTGTTTTCACTTTAGTTAGTAATGTGTGTAATAGTGAAAGTCTATCATCTGCTCTCTGATCTGCTTAGGAGATGAAATCTAATAAATCCATAAGAAGAGTAAAAGTGAAAATATTAACAGCATTGACACACTAAACCCCATTCCTAGAATTTGTAACACTCTCTCCTCTCTGTTTCCTGCCCAGCCGAGTGCCATTTCTGAATACCCTTTGATTGGTGTGCTACGTTCTCAGGGTCCGCGGGGTCTGATCTTCCCTTTATGAATACCTGATTTATGCTAAAGTGTCCTTGGTTGAGACCCCGGCCCTGGCGCACCAACATCCCAGAGCTGACGGACGAGACCTTCCAGGATATTTTGGAATCTCCTCTCTACATTTCTCTCTCGGCTAACAATAAGTTGAGCCAATTGTTTATCTTGCATCAATGTTACCTGACTCGCCTTCACAAGATGGGTCGTTTGCCTGTCCCGAATTGCCTCAGGTGCCCGCACCTTCGTGCGAACTTCTGGCATATGATATGGAACTGCCCGATTGTACAGGCTTTCTGGAGGGGGGGGGGGGTGGATCTCCTGGCAGACGTCCTGGGCCGTCCTATCCATTTTCTCCGGAAATTTGCTTATTTGGCGTCCTGGGCGATGAGGCTTGGCAACATCACATCCGGATCTTTCTTCGGGAAAGTCTATTCTACGCCAGGAAGGCTATTGCCCTTCGGTGGATGGCCCCTCGGTCTCCGTCGGTGTCTCAATGACACAAACTGGTTAATTCTATCCTCCCCTTTAACCAAATTATATACAAAGGTAGAGGAAGCCCCCAGAAATTTACTAAGGTCTGGGGAGCGGGTGCACCTCCCCCGTCATCCAATACTCTGCCCCCTCCATGCGCTCGGCGTTAGGCGCTTACATACCCTGAGGTGTGACGTCCAGGTTGATCCGTTGCCCCTTACTTGTTGGTAAAATTGTATACTTGCTGACACTGTAATGCCTTTTGCTTTTGCAATTTTCTCTGCTCGTGGTGGAGGGGCGGGGGTGGGATGGTGGCGTGGCAGTTCCTCGATTGTTTCTCTGTGTTGTTCTGTTTCTGTGTTTTACCCTTTTTGCTGTTCTGTACATGTGTTTCTTGATTATCCTGTTTATTTTGTTGCATCTCCTTCAATAAAACGAGTTTAAAAAAAAAATCCCATTCCTAGTAGCTGAAGTTTCAGGGACATTTCTAGGTTGGATATTATTTGTGCATCACTGTATTCTCCCAATGAGTCAGTGGTGGACAGAAGCCACTCAGATGACACTGTTCCACTATGAAATCACCCCCTTCTCCCACAACATGCGCAGTCAATTGTGTGCATATAGCCTAAGGCTTCGTTCACATCTGTCTTAGAGGCTCCATTGGGGGCCTCTTGTCGATTCTGTCATGTTTTGAGGAAACAGACGCCATGATGTAACATGATGGATCCTGTTATAAGTCAACACTATAGTGTACGGATACATTTGTGTAACATACATCCACACAAACAACTTAGGGTTGGTTCACCCTAGCATTCGGGGACCCCATCCCCCATTATGCTTAAAATAGGTGGAGTCAAAAGCCCTGCAAGCAGGACTTTTCTCTTTGCCGATTTCAGACAGAAACCGGGTGTAAACCCAGTGACCCTCATTGAAGTCTATGGGGTCTGTAGGTTTCTGCGGGTAACCACTTTTTAAGCGGATGGGGTTTTTGTTTCTTGGATCTTCAAGTGGACCCAAAGAATGGAAACCCAAACGCAAATATGTGAACCTAACATTACACAACAATAAGTCTGGATCCATACGGATGTGACTCATGTGTGTGGCCTACTTCAGTTATCTCACTTGATGTCTGATACATACATGCTTGGCACAACAGTGCATATATACTAAATAAGTAAGGGCAGAAATGCTGTCAGACTATTCTGGTTGTGGCTTATGTGCCAAAGAACAAAAGGATCAACTGAAATCCAACTGGTTTTTCCACCCTAAACTGGTCCCAGCATGTCAAGTCATGACCTTTCCTTTGGTGGCCCAACATTCAGCTTTCTGTAGCTGAAAAGTCGAGTTCTAAGTTTTTAGAAATGTTGATGTATATGTAAATCTACCTTTACTAGTCATGGGGGTGGGGAGAAGATTCATCTAGTCATATAGTCATCGCCCTACATCGCCCCATGTGAGGCCAAGCACTTAGATAGGGTATCAGGCTGAGATCTGCCAGGCAAGGACTATTACACCTCGCAGGGCGTAATTTAGTGCAATGACTACTTGACTAGATGAAGCTGCCCCCCACCCCTGTGACTACTTAAGGTAAATATGTATATGCCAATCTAAGATTCTAACTTGCCTTTTCAGCAAGAGGAAGCTTATTGAGGGGCACCATGGGAGAGGTCATTACATAATGCTTGGACCAGTTTACGGTAGAAAAGACACACAATGGGTTCCCTTTAACAGTCTAGGGTGCTGCAAGGTCAGAGTTCCTGCAAAGCTCCTGTGATGCCTATACTCTCTCTCCTCTTCCCTTCTCTTAAAGGGGTGGCTCATAAAGACCCCTTCCTTCCCATCCAAATGCCATTATAGGAATATGAAGATCATACAAGTAAGCCTCTCATTTGGTAGCCCCCCATGATCCAGAACAGAGTCATTCTATAAGAGCGATTCCATATTGCTGGGCTCGAGGTGTCCATAATCACACTATGTTATAATCATGATAATACAGTCCCTTCAGTAAGTGCACACAAAGAAAGAACTTCTTTTTATATCAAGACTTCACAAACTTTACTGTAATTTCTTTCTACATAATTTTTTGCCAGATCAGGATTCATAGAAGGGTAGCAATGCATAAGGTCTAGGGCAGTAGAAATCCAGGAAAACAGTCTGGTTCTTGTGACTTATTTGCTTTTCTATATAATTAAAAGCTGTTCATACACATTTCCTGCAGAACACGTACAGGAATGAAATGTGAAAGAGCTCTAGGGAGGTGCAATGGAAAGAAGTGCAGATTGGGGGAAAAAGCAAAATAATTCTGAACCCAAGATAAGTGGGTCGCACTTTGAACATGTATGAGTTGTAGAAAAAAAACTAGGACAGCGTTCACATTGCAGTTCTGACGTGTGTTATGTGTGCAGCATGCTACAGAAACAAAGGGGAGATTTATTAATCAAAATGCACTAGAATTAGGGTGTAAACGGTGTACATGCCTTGTATCACACTTATTGAATGTTCTAGATACGCTTTATTCCTTGCTTTGATGGAATGTAACTTTGCAAGGAAGAGCGTGTGACTTACTGGGGGGAAGGGGGACATGGCTTAAAGCTTGTCTACAACCAGAACCTAGGACATCAACCCAGCACTGCAGATAGATTAGGGTTGTTTTCTCTTTTGTGAATGGGCGCCTGTTTTTGTCATTATGAAAATTAAGAAATGAGGCTTGATTCACATCTACACATGGGTTTCCATTTGGGGGATCCACTTGGGGACCCCCGAACAGAAACCTAATCTGCATAAAAAAAGCGGTTACTTTAGGAAACCCGCGGATCCCATAGAAAATAATGGGGTCTGTGTGGTTTCCGCACAAAAAATGCAGAGAGAAAAGTATTGCTTGCAGCGCTTTTATTTCTGCATTTTTCATGCAGAGACGGGAGCGGAATACTCGAACGCAGATGTGAACCGAGCCCGAGAGGATTGTCATTGCTCCATAGAGCTAAGGGACAGCACCCACGTTACATATTGAGAAATACAGTTATATCTCAGCAATGGAGGCACAAATTCATAAGGGGCAAATATAGTTTGATTTAGATGACCCTAACTTATCTATCTTTGGGGTTGGGTTGATGTTTGGGTTCAGGTGACAGGCTCTATTTAAGATACAACAAAGTACAACCAAATTTGTCCTATATTTTGTCTAAATCAATCTATAGGAGGTGCAAAATTAGATAAAAGTGGCCAAAGATGTGACAGATTTGTTGTCCAACACCGGTAAACCTGATGTCTCTCTAGACAGTAGTCTAGTCTAAGCATCCACTGTCTTGTCATGCTAGGTTCACACTAGCGTCTGATTTCCATTCTTTAGATCCAGTTTGGGGACATGAAAAATGGAGACCAAATCTGCTTAAAAAGCGGTTACCCATGGAAACCCGTGGACCCCATACATTGTGATGGGTTCCACTGGGTTTGTGCCCGGTTTCTTGCTGGAAAATGCAGAGAGAAAAGTCTTGCTTGCAGGATTTTTCTCTCCATGTTTTTCAAGCGGAATGGTGACCGGAATCCCTGAATGCAGACCGAGCACTAGTGTAAACCTAGTCTTAGACAGGTTTAGTAATTCTGCACCATAACAATCCTGAAGACCATGACACTGTGTCCCGGTATCTAGCCTTGTATTATTTAGTGGCTTGATGTAAATTTGTATCCAGTTTTCGTAGAAAGTTCCGGTAGGCTTGAGAGATTTCCGTATATAGTTGAGTTATTATTAGCTCTTTCTACAAAGCAGTTTCCAGTAGGTTATTGATTGTTTACAGAGGGCTGATGAAAATACCTTGTCCCAGATGATTAGTCTCGTGATCTATATTATTCAGTAACGCAGCAGTCCAAATATTGGTCAATGAAGGAGAACATAGTGAGGACACAGTAGGCTGCACCGTTACCGCAAGAACACCAGCCATTATATATTATACATCAGCTTGGTGACTGGACAGAGGGACTGAATTAAATTAAAAATTGCAATTTTTATTGCAAGTCTCAATTTTGAATTGAAATTTTATGACTTTATAGATGAGCGCCAAAATATATACATGTCACATGTTGTTCTAAAAAGTGTGTTGTTTTTTTTTCCTCCTATGAAATATATGGGGAAAATGCTTGCGATTCCTGCAGCTAAAATTAACATATGTTTTTCAAAAACACACACTTTTTGAAAACGCAGATTTTTCTCAGTTCTATTTTTCCACAATTTATGGATGAAATTGCTGCGTTTTTCCACAGCAGCCACAAATCAGCCATAGAATGTAAAGGCAAATTTTTTTTATTATTTTGGCATTTGTGACATTTGAGGTTTTCATGTATCATTTGCACCATATTGTCATACATTCATCCACCAGCATGGTCCATTTGGTGAACATCTCATACAAGTTGCAGCATTCTTTATTCTAGAAAAATGCCGCTTTTTGTAAATGTGTCCCATTGTGGTCTATTGGCCTTTTTTTTTTTTTTTTTTTTTTTTTTTTTTTTTTTCACTTTTTTTTTGTTTCAATTTCAACATAACAGACGTTACGCCACAAAGGCTGTTTTCCTGGAAGGAAATGAACAGTCATATTTTGCCCTAGGAAAAAAAAAAATCTTAAATAGTATATATAGAGAAAACAAAGAAAAGATCTTTTCCTTTGGACGCTGCTGTTATTCTCTAGTGTATTACACAAATACTATTGTATTGTGTAGGTGTCCTAAGAGCACGTTATAGTCTCCTTAGTCACAATGGAGGCAGCCATCTTGTATTCAGGCGCTTTACAGAAACTGGGTAAATAATTCTCTGGCTAGGTTCACACCTTTGTTATATCTTACACTCATAACGGACAGTTGGGTGTTCTTGAATCTATTGTATGACTGATACCAACAGGACCTGACAAACTGTACTGACTGTGACGTCTGCCATATTGATGGGAAGGATAGTGCTACATACAGCGCTATACCTCTCATCAAAACTTATAGAGACTGCAACCGATGATCTGAGCCTTTGATACAAATGTGAACAAAGTGTTAGGATACAACTATACTATATTACCAAAAGTATGTGGACGCCCTTCCTTATTATTCAAGTATTTAAAAAAACACTAGCGTTTTTTAAATCCCAGCTTTTCCGCTTTAGATTTTTTTCTGCAATGTGTGGATGGGACTAGGCAGAATCCCGTCGACTTTGCAGGTACTGTAAAATACAGCGATTTTTGCTGTGGTGTTTCCGCCGTAGCCATAACACTGCATTTTGACAACGTGGACCCCCGGCCCTAAAGGACTTTCCAGGGGCTTAAACATTGATGGTCTATCTGTAGAGGACAGTGCTCCGGACCCTCCCATAAGAATAAATAAAGGGATCTACAGAATGTACAGTGCCAACACACAGCATGGCTATGCCTTGTACTGCAACTTACGCCCATTTAAAAAGGACCTTTCATCACTTGGGGCACATGCGGATTTATATACCGCTAGAAAGCTGACAGTGCGCTGAATTTGTCTGCTTTCACGATCTGTGCCCCAGGTGCCGTTACCGTAGCTCTTCACTGTCAGAAGGGTGTTCCTGACAGTCAGGAACGTCCTTCTTTACAGCAGCGCCTATAGCGCTGTACTGTGTGAGCGGGGAGGGAGGCATTGCTCACTCTATGGAGGAGCACTATCAGGAGGGGAGGGAGGCATTCCTCCCCACTCTCACAGTACAGCGCTATAGGCTATAGGAATGCCTCCCTCCCCTCCTGATAGTGCTCATCCATAGAGTCAGCAACGCCTTCCTCCCCTCCTCGCTCTCACAGTACAGAGCTATAGGCGCTGCTGTGAAGAAGGACGTTCCTGACTGACTGTCAGGAACGCCCTTCTGACGGTGAAGAGCTACGGTACCGGGACCGATAGCTCTTCACCTGGGGCACAGATCGGGAAAGCAGACAGTGCGCTGAATTCAGCGCACTGTCAGTTTTCTAGCAGTATATAAAACCACATGTGCCCCAAGTGATGAAAGGTCCTCTTTAAGTGAATAGGACTGAGTTGCAGTATTTGACATAACTGGCCATATGAGCAAGCCTCTTATGTTATTTCATGAGAATTAAAATTATTTAATAAACTAGGTTTTTAACCTTTCTAATTTTAGACACAACATGAGTGATCCTAAGACGGCTTGCTAGAGAATACAAGTACATGACACTAGAATTTGCTATTACAGATATTCTCATTGAAGCCAAGGCCATAAAAGATATTTCCAAGGCTATTAACTGGTTTGCACATGTTATCATCCCAGGGCTGGATTCCATAATATATTAACATTCACTAGGAAATACCACATTTTATGAATCTCTGTAGATTTGATCGTGTACAGTACGCTGTAACATTGGTCGCCTGAGCGCAGTTTCCCTGCCTTACCCTTTAAGCTTTATTATATACAACTATAAAGCGGCAGAATTGAACCCTCAGGTGTATATAGAGTCATTTAGATACATGACTGAAAGCATATGCAAAATGTAATGTTTGTAAAAACTGTTCTAGACCTGGAAAGCAGACAGTATTGGGACACTGCAGATTAAAAAGGACCTCACCCCACCCCCACCAACTCCTAGTCCTTTAGTACGCACTGCTGCATTGAATCTGGCACAGCTGGAATTTTTTTCTCTAGCCCTCGTCATTCCTGAGCAATCTGCGCAGTTAGTTTTGGTATCTAATATTCTAAGCAGGCTCTTTACTGTCATGTGGGTGGCTTTGGGTCAGAACAGGCGAGAGGGGATCTGATTAGACAGTGACAGCGCTGAGACTCGCGCCCTTTTGCCTGCTCCTGCCTGAGACCGCCCACCTGACAGTACAGAGCCTATTAGCTTGTCAGGCCTTATAGAAAATGCACTGATGGTTCAGGAATGGTGAGGGCTAGACAAACATTTTAAGAATTTGTATCAACATTTGGTTGACCCCCAAGACTCGCGGTAAAATAGATGTGGTTGGATCTGTTGCACCTCATATGGTATTTCAGCTAGAAGGATTTCTCACTTATTCTCTGGATAGGGCATTACTACTAGACTGGTGGAGTTCAGACTACTGGGACCTTCACCAATGATCAGAATGGAGGCAGACCAACCACCATCTAAGTCCCTCTGAAACTTGGGTCAATCACATGATATATAAGGAAAATCTCACCTCTTCCATTACGGACTCCTATGACAAATTATGTAAGACCTGGTATTATTAAAGTTCCAGACCTCTACAAAGTTATTTGGGTCAGACCTTTCCCCTACAGGCATGATAGCCCAAGGACTTTATGCACTCTGGCACTAGATTAGTCTCCCCCATTGGATCCCACCCCCCATACCCATCCTCACTCACCCCTCCCCCATCACCCACCTAGCCCCAGAGGTCAAGACCTACATTGAATAAGATGGTACTGATAAACCTCCCCCAATGTATTTTAAACTGCTGCATAACCTCTTTTAGATAAGGAAGAGTAGCTTTATTTATGGGAATGTGCATTTTCCTGGGTTCCTCCCGTACACTAATGGGTTAATTTGATCCTAGTGTATGAATATATGTGAGTGTAAGAGAGATATGGAAATTAGATTGTGCCACTAGGGACTGATGTGACTACCATGGTGTGCAGCCCCGCATAATAAGGTAGCACCATATAAGACATAAATGAATATGTGACACTTTATTCTCAGAGATGTTCTGGAGTCGCTGAGCTGTGTATTAGGAGGTTCTACAGTAACTGGGACAATGTCCCTTATGCAGCTGACTCCAAACCTCCATATCAGAATAACTTGGCTCATGGTATTATTGTACAGTATGTGTGTTGGTCCCTGCTGCTTTCTATAATAGGTCATCCTTATTTCAGTCCAATTCCCTGTATTGCAGCTTACGTTCTGCTTATCTGCAGGTATCATTGAGTGTCTCTGGTCAGGCAGGAATCTCATTGCCTTCGCTTATTGTTACACAGTTGTATCCTGCAGGACTGGTTTGTGGTCAAGCAATGGCGACCTCACATGCTGCATCTTCTGCGATTCTTCATTAATACATAATATGTGACAATGCTGTAAAAGTACTTACAGCGTCTTATCTTATCTTAATATTTTTGAGGCATCTTGTTGTGTAAGAATGAAGTATTAGTGTCTCCAGAGGGACCTGATGTTCCGTATACCCAGATCAGCCATATAAAAAAACAAAAACAAAAAAACAACCCTAGAGCAGCAATGACCCAACAAGGCATCACTCCTCAGGTTTCTTTGACATGTCTCCAGGACATAAGCGGTGCAGGTAACTTATAAGGTGGAACCTTCATGAATCAGACTTGTTTCTCAGCCCATCCCTCAAATACTTGATCAAATTAAGATCTGAAGAATTTGGAAGCCAAGTCAACACCTTGGACTTTTTATAGAGTTCCTTATAAATTTTTCCATTCGGGCAGGACACATTGGGGGCAAATGTCAACGCACCTACACCAGTTTGTAAACTTGTTTGGCTCGTGTAAGATGTTGGACATCCTCTTGCTCGCCATTTTCTGCAGATTTCATTTTCATTATGGCTATTGTTTTCTGTAGTCTGTTCTCTGAAGTTGGACTGTGGGCAGTGTACTTGTAGGAGAGGGCAGGCAATGTGGTCAGACATTACCGGCCTAGTCAGTGCTCTCTGATTGATCTTTTCATCTGGATGACCTGTTTTTGTTTGAAACATTTATTATTTCCCTGGATTCAGATCTCAATGATAAGTATTGATTTGTGTTGAGAACTTAATATACAGTGTAATGAGATCATTGACTGGTGTTTAGCCTGGCAAGTAGGTCATGAGATAACATCTGTGAACAGTGCATGGCACAGATCTGTGTTCCTTCATACCCAGTACATGGCACAGATCTGTGTTCCTTCATGCCCAGTGCATGGCACAGATCTGTGTTCCTTCATGCCCAGTGCATGGCACAGATCTGTGTTCCTTCATGCCCAGTGCATGGCACAGATCTGTGTTCCTTCATGCCCAGTGCATGGCACAGATCTGTGTTCCTTCATACCCAGTGCATGGCACAGATCTGTGTTCCTTCATGCCCAGTGCATGGCACAGATCTGTGTTCCTTCATGCCCAGTGCATGGCACAGATCTGTGTTCCTTCATACTCAGTGCATGGCACAGATCTGTGTTCCTTCATACCCTGTTTGCAGGAAATTCCATTTTATAACCTTTAGGCTCCTCACATCTCGCTTTTTTTCTGCAGCGTTTTTCATTGTGATTTCACAGAGTTTTCCTCTGCGGACTTTCTGCCCCTATTATATCTATATGGAAACTGCCAGTGAAATTGACATGCTGCGATTTTCAAAAATGCAAAAGAGCATTTATAAAAATGTAGCTTTTCCGCTGCAGATTTTTTCTGCATTGTGTATAGGATTAGCCAAATTCCCATCCACTTTGCAGGTACTGTAAAACGCAGCGTTTTCGCAACATGGGGCTTCAGCCTTAATGAGGACCTTTCAACTCTCAGGTCTGTTTCAGTTAATAGTAGTGTTCACAATGAATTAACAGTACTGGGGAATATTTTCTTAGAATTTGAGTTGTGCTGTTCCTCTGTTATTCCTCCTGGAATTGTGTGAATGGGTGTTACCATTCCTCTTCAAAACGGTGCCTCAGATCAATGGTAAGGGTTCGTTCACATGGGGCAAGAGGGGGCGGATTTTGGCGCTGAATCCTCCTCAAAATCCGCCCCCTCACAATAGAGGTCTATGTAGACCGCTAGCGTTTTTTTTCCCACTAGCGGTTTGTTCCCGCTAGCAGAAAAAAAGAAGCAAGCTGCCCTTTCTTCAGGTGGAGTCCGCCTCATGGCAACACCCTCCGGACTAGGCCCATTCATTTGGTCCTATTCTGACGTGGCTTCCCGCATCAAAATCGGGACCAAAATATGCGTTCCCGTACCCCGTGTGAATGGGGCTTTACAGAGAAAAATCACAGTGTAAAGTTTTAAGAAAAGATGCTAAAACTATCATGTCCAGATCCTGTTCAGATTTGCAGTGGATTAGTCACTGTGGACTTGTTGACGGGTAATCTGCTGCAGTATACAGTAGCAGCAAAGTGCAAGATGTCAATCTATACTGCAGGTCTACATGGCAGCTATCACCCATTACAGTGCTTAGGTTGAATAGAGGGGGGTACCCTCAGCCAAATGCACCACAAAAAAATCCCAAACAATTTTGTGTGACTCTTCACTTTATGGAATTCAGGACAATCTGCAGCTCCCATGTGGACGTACCCTTAAATGGGTTTTCCAGCTTTATTAAGTATGCATATTTCCTATATACTTTGTGTTTCTGCGGTAAGATTTGTCACAGCTGAGAGTTTGTTACACTTGCATACAGTCTAGGCATGGTATGAATTCCAGGCTGGTACATATTACGTTAATACTGTATATTATGGTCTACATTTAACGCAGCATAGACCCATCGAGGGTACTGTCACTTCCTTCAGCCCCCCCATGATGCAATAGACGGCTGCCGATACGTTCCAGCAACTGAAGGCCTAACAATGATCTCCAGATCTGTAATCTACGGAAGCTTATTAGACCCCTGCCTGCATTAGTCCTAGTGGTCAGGTGACTGATCATATGATCGCCAGGATCCTGGCACACAGAGGCGGCTGCTGGGTATAACTATCCTTCCAAATTGCAGGGATGAAATTGTGCATTGTAGGAAAAAGCCAGGACCTGGCCATATGATGATTTGTTCCCAGATGGCGGTGTAATTTCTAGTAAGGAGTTTATAATTACTAAATGGAGTCATGTTTTTATCAATTATGGCTGGCCTGCCTTGTAATTACCATCTAGTTGATGTATAACAGCCTGTTGTCATCTAAGGTCGGCTTTGTTTTTTCTGCACCTCCCTTCTGAAGTTTCTACATATTTCAGAACAGGTTTTTGGCGCCTTTACTTAATGAATATATAGACTAGAATTCTTGGCTGCACAATGTGCTTGGGCTCTTACCCGCCTAAATATTTTAGGTAACTTCAGAACTCAATTTATGAACAAGTCTTGAAGGGCAGGAGTGGTCCTAGTAGTTCATGTCAGGTCGCTGACATATCTTGTAATATTACCTTGGTCACACTGGAGTGGAGCAGACTATGCCCCATATTTACATCGGCTGCCATCTTTTGATCCAGGGAGGAATGGGTCAAAGATGATCAGGGAATATCCTGGTCCTAGAGAAACATCAGCTCAGCTCCATCTTCATTCATCTCCTTACAGATGTGGGATGTATGTGGCAAGACTAATGTCCTAGGCACTCAGTGCAATAATAATACTTCCATAATACTCTTCCTGAGCGAAGACTGTTAAGTGTATATTGTATAGCTTCCCATAGACTCTGCATAGTATATGAAATTGCATTTCATGGAGCATTATGTTTCTTATCCACTCTATTTCCAAGTTTGTTCTTTTTATGGGCTATTAAAGGATGCAAAGTACTGGAGTCGGTGTGTTAGGATAACAGATGCAGATCTGAGACAAAAGTGAGAAGCAGTACTAGATACACTGATCAAAATGGCGCCGTGTGTCTAACACCCCCCAGGTCGCACCAACACCAACCCCACATTGGTGTTCACCAGAGCCCCAGGTGGTGGGGATAGACTTGGCTGCACTGCTGGGCAGAGTGGTATGAGTCAGGAATCACCAAACACACAGCGCACCACAAATCACAGTAAACCAGACACTGAGATCTCTTACCAGCAGATGTTTCGGGTTACAGTGTGGGTGCAAGGATCCAGAAGGCTGTGGCAGGTGGTCAGAAGGTGGCAGCAAAGAATCAAATCGTACTCTTACGGTCCAGGTCAGCAACAAGAGGGCAACGCAGTACAGTGGGAAATAAAAAGGGAACGTCAGGCAAGCCGAGTCAGTAACAGGAGCGGAGGAGCAGTACAAAACCAGGTTCAGGAAGCAGAGGCCTAAAGACAAGCCGGGGTCATGAACAGGAGCAAGCACAGGACACAAATCAGGAGGCCAGGGGTGAACCTGCCCCTTTCGCCGCCCGAGGCCAACGACAGAAAGCCGCCCCCCCTTCCCCCTGGGAGGAGGGGGCGGAGGGGGCAGCGCTAAGTGAAGGGGCGGGGCTTAGCGGCGTTCGCAGGCAGAGAGCAGGCACGGAGAGGACCTGCTTTCTGTCTGAGCGTGAGGGGAGGCTGCTGGAGCAGCGCTGCTCCAGTGGCCTCCCCAATCCACCGCTCGGTGCTAAGCCAGTCCAGGACAGCTTGTCCTGGACTGGCTTAGGTAAGCAAAA
Source organism: Leptodactylus fuscus (assembly GCF_031893055.1). Classification (NCBI taxonomy): domain Eukaryota; kingdom Metazoa; phylum Chordata; class Amphibia; order Anura; family Leptodactylidae; genus Leptodactylus; species Leptodactylus fuscus. The sequence goes on along the minus strand of NC_134268.1, from coordinate 178,349,017 downwards.
ATGCCGCCCTCCCTGGAGCCCTGGCATAGCGCCGCCTGAAGCAGTGGCTTCAGGTCGCCTCATGGGAGGTGCGGCGCTGCAGGAGGCAGAGTCAGAGGTCAAGGGAAGAAGGTCAGAAATACAGGTAATCAAATACAGGAGAAAAGCTTACTATCAAGAACTCAGAGGAAACACTGAATAGCCAGAGTCCTCCTTAAATAGGTTCCGGCCCGCCGCTAGGCCGAAAACCGGAAGTCCCCTGTCCGGCTCAGGAGAAGACCGGCAACCCCCACAGAACGCTGCAGAGGTCCCAGCCTGCCTCCTAAGACCTGGAAGCGGAGGACTCAGGAGCGCAGGAAGGATGTGCCCTTTCTCTGTATTGGTGGGGGTCTCAAAACTTTTAAGGGGGACCTTTCATCACTTCCACCTTGTCAGGAGCAGCGCTGCAGAGGCTCCGGCCCTGCTCCTGACATGGTGGAGGCGATGAAAGGTCCCCAAGTTTTGAGACCCCCACCAATACAGAGAAAGGGCACCCCTGGTAGAAATAAAGGCATCCTTGCTCCCATTTACTACAATAGGACCACTGCACATGGCCAAAGTACAGCACACAGCTGTACCCTATCATAGAGAATTAATATTTTTCATGGCATGACCTCTTTAAAGTCTGTACTGTGAATAAAGGAGATAGTCTAGTGTTGAGAAACCATCTTCCTATACCTTATAATGGAATGAGTTAATGGGGAAGAAGGGGGATCCTCTGTTCAGGCCATAATAGAGACATCAATCTCTGGAGGACCTGCCCTGTCCTACATTTCACAGACACCACATTTGCCCAATGATGTAGGCATTGTGAGATGCCTTATTTCTATTCAGTCTTCACTGTAGTTGCGGCATTCTATTCATAAATTAGGAACATCTCCCCATAGGCCCCACACAAATAGAAGAATGAACTATATTGTCTTGTATTGTGGGGAAGACCTAGAGAAATGAACCCCTGGGATTATTATGTTTTTAGTCAAATATATTATTATTGCATGTAGGCTGTAGGGCTATTCAGGTTTCCTATATCTATTCACATATAGTCCCATTATCTGTAGGGTCACGCTGATAACAATCACTATTGCTGCAGGCATCCCCTACACCTGCTTTGTCTGAAAAGTAACTGGATAACTGGAGCCGCTCTTTGGTGTCCTTACGTCCTCTCTTTTATCAGACAAAAACTTTTCTTTTTGTAGAATTTTTTTAACAAAAGTTCCCCTCCCCTACTAAGATGGGAAGCAGGGCTTTCTGGTGAATGGTAGAGGGACAGCTGTCTGGCTGGCAGGGGAGCAGCTGCTGCAGAATACTTAAGAACAATAGGCTTAGAAGACAGCCTAACATCTGCTGCCTGTTAATCATGGGGGGCTGCTGTTTTGCAAACTATCCCCCTCCTCTAAAGGATTAAGTTGCCTGCAATACCACAGCAGAAAGCCTTGTGATCTCCTGCTCTTAGAATCTCTTGTGTCATTTCACTCAGACATATTTTGGGATTCTCCGAAAAGTTGCAATTTTTGGTGCATGCTAGGGTTTCTGTGCAAAATAATAGGTATTTTTGCCTTTTGAGTCCTACTGGTCACATTTGTAAAAAAAAATGGACTGGGATCAAGGTAAGCTGGGGTAGGGACACCACTGCCAACAGATTAAGGGCGGGTTCACATCTGCGTTCGGTAGTCCGTTTGGTGAGTCTGCTTGGTGATCCCCCCAACCGGAAACCTCTACGCATTAAAAAGCGGTTACCTAAGAAACCACACGGATGCCTTCGACTATAATGGGGTCCGTGTGGTTTCCGCTCGCTGTCTACACGAATCATGCGAAGAGTAAAGTACTGAAAACTATGCCATCTAACGCTAGGTTCACACCTGCGTTCGGGTCTCCGTTCTGTGGTTTCCGTCTTCTGCATGCAAGAAACCACAGAGTGGGTCCGGCCGTGAGAGGCAGTGAGCGTTTTATGCTCTCCGCCGCAAAACCGTTTTTTTAAATCCGGACACAGAGTACTGCATGTCCGACTCTGTGTCTGGATTAAAAAAACCGGTTTCACGGAGCAGAGCATAAAACACTCACGGCCGGACATCTTTCAAACCCATTCAAATGAATGGGTGAGAGAGTCCTGCAGGTTTCCGTCTCCTGCCTCTGTTTTGTGCAGGAAACGGAAACCTGCAGAACGGAGACCGGGCGCAGATGTGAACGAGCCCTAATTCACCCTGGTTCATGGTACGTCTAGAGATGCACCGGAATTATTATAAGCCAGGAGCTTCCTCATAATTCTGACGCATTTCACACCAGCGCACAAATGGTTCACATGAAGCATTGGTCTTAATAAATGCCCCCTTTGTGATTAACTTTTTCCTTCTGACAAGTAGGGATTGTCCAAAACCCTATGTTTTATTCATATGGCATATGGATGTCATGGAGGGGATCTGCCTTCTTATGTAGCAGAACGGAGACCTCTAAGAAGTTGAGGATCTCGGTCTGGCAGACTCAGGCCTTCTGCGTATTACATACTTGGCTATTCATTTGAAAGGTCACGTGATACTACTTGTGACTGCGACAGCTCTTGTATTAAAGGTGTTGTGTGTTAGTTTGCAGAGTTGTCTGTGCAGATTAACCCCTTTCAACCTAAATGACTGCCAAAACAATACAGACTTGCAAAAACAATCAGCTAAAAGTTATATTGAATGGTAGAAAACTGAGAGACAAAGGATTTGTCCATAGTCACAAATGCCAAACAATGAAACAAAGAGACTTATTCACGACAGTGTTTTGTCATATGCATTCTTGTCCCTAAATACTTATATTGAAAACATATTCGGATCCACTGGTGGCTGCCATGAAATGAAATGCTATTGTAATATGTTCTTTATTTCTTGTGTTTAGTCGGTTTACAATGGATAACAATGGATGATATCACCCGCTGTTATAAAACATGGGAACCATAAAACAAAAAAAGAGGATTCAGAATATGGAAATATGCACTGATGTGAATATGGACTGAGAAATGGATGAGAAGTGAGCAGAGAGCAATGTATAATGTACATAAATATATAGGTTTGTCACACATAAATATACGCTGACGCCCACTGTCAACCTAGGTTTAGAGTCGCTGTGTGTTTGTCGCTGCATGCATTGTACTTTAGGTAATTGATAGGTTGTCTTTGGCAAGAAAACAGATAAAGAAGGGCGGTACAGTATTTGGGAAAAGAGAACAAATGTTAAAGCCTATAAGCTGCTGGGGGATGGGATCCATCTGTTGAAGATTTGGCTACTCGGACTGACCACCCCCCAGTGCCACCTCCCGTTCTACATTCTGCTACTTCAACATTGTGTTTGACCAACAGATTGTATTAGTTTAGTAAACACAGTACATAGTACGCAAGTAAAAGATGGTGCTGTGACTAGTATTTGACCAGCTGTGGCAAGAATCATGGCTACATAGTATGTGCTTTACATTTGGTTTGCACACCGCATATCACTCTTAGGGTGCATTCACACTACGCTTCCTGAAGCTTATTCTGAACGTAAAACATGTTCAGAATAAGCGGCGTATACAGCAGCTCCATTCATTTCTATGGGAGCCGGCATACGAGCGCTCCCCATAGAAATGAATGGGCTGCTTCTTTCACTGCGAGCAGTCCCATTGAAGTGAATGGGAAGTGCTGGCGTGTACGCTCCGGCATGAGCAGAGCTTGCCGTATACGCCGGCACTTCCCATTCACTTCAATGGGACTGCTCGCAGTGAAAGAAGCAGCCCATTCATTTCTATGGGGAGCGCTCGTATGCCGGCTCCCATAGAGATGAATGGAGCTGCTTTATACACCGCTTATTCTGAACGTGTTTTACGTTCAGAATAAGCTTCAGGAAGCGTAGTGTGAATGCACCCTTACTGTAGAAGGCTTATTAATACTAGGATAGATGGTTAGTAGAAGAGTAGTACTGCCATTATTAGACTTAATGGGGGGCATTGACCTCCATATCTAGTTCACAGTGTGCAGTTCACCATCTGCATGCCCTGAGTTGCATATGATAGTCTCAAATCAAAGTACTTTGGAGTAAAATGTGTCTAATTTATTTAGTCTTGTGAGAAGGTAACGGGCAGAGTGCTGAAGTCACGGTATATCTTCCACAGATTTCTGACATGCGTGTGGTCCAGTGCGGGTCTTGTGTAGGCCTCAGCCCCAGGTATAGGTCCTGGGCCCGTTACTGGGCCATAAAAGGCTGCAGAGCCTGCACTTCAGGGCAGACCCTGGGTGTGAGAGGAGGTGCCTGGGTCTGTCCTGGAGAGCTGAGTTTGGGTGAGACCAAACTGGGACTTGTGTTTATTTGATCGTGTGGCCGGAAGTAAGCTATGACTAAGAGAGGACTCCTCTCGAAACGCGTCAGATAAAATACCAGTTATACTACCTAGCGTTATACCATCTTTGCTATATTATTTTGTGTCTATGATCGAACTTGCATTGTTTACTTTTTTGTGAAAATAAAAGAAGAATTTTAAAGAAAAAGGATTCGCTGGACTCCAACCTTTATTGTATACCACATGTAGAGTTAGCCTTAATCTGTATTAGTTAGAGTTCGGACGAGCAGGATTATGTTGTCCCTTTTGCTTGAAGTTAAGGCTGTATTTTATTTTGCTTATTTTTGTACTTGACGTGAAAGTTAATTTATTTTGCCATTTTTCTAAATAAACCCCTTTGCACCATTGTGTCCCTGTGTCTGGTTGGGTCCGCACCATTGCTGCCACCGAGCTACCTTCCCCAAATCCCTCTGCTTAGCCTTGGCTGCTTTTCAAAAGTGGTGAGGGTTCTACATTTTATTACAAAATTTGCGACTTTTATATGCCAAACAACTGGTATAAATTGGTAGGCAGCACAGTGGCTCAGTCCTGAGTTTGAATCGACCAAGCACAACATTTGCATACAGTTTTTATGTTCTCCCCGTGTTTATTTGAGTTTCCTCCAGGTGTCAAAAGTATACTAATAGGTGAATTGGCTTCCTGTAAAACATCTGACCCCTGTGGGTGTTGTGGATGAGCACCTGTACGGCAGCCACTAACTCCCCCACTCCATAATGCATGAGTCCCTTGGTGAAAAAAAAGTGCATTACAAATGTTTGTCATTGTCATAAATTGTGTGATATATTTTTTACCAATGTCTCCATAAACAGTGCTTCATATTTATGCACCAGTTTATCTGTAAACTGAGCTGAAAATTTTTCTGCAAATAATGCAGACACTTTTTTTTTGCAAAAAAAAAAAAAAAAAACAGGTATAGATTTCATTATTGCACTTTAAAACAAAATTTACTAGGTGGTCGGGCTGTATAATCAACATCACTTCACACAGAGAACTAAATGATCCTGAAGTCTTCTTTTCTTTTAGTTTCTATGACTCCTAATATCTTTTCTATCTGCTATGATCTTGTATGTGTTCTTTCTTGCAATATACTGCGGTACTATCCATGATGCTGTAACACACTGAATTTCGCTATGGTGGGACTATTAAAGGATTATCTTATCTTCTATACCTGTTTTTCCTCCTGCTCCACCCTGTTCATGCTAACTCTAGCAGGCATTCCGAAAACTTGCTTATCTGTCACCCTGCTCTACTTCTTTTGAGCCCTGATGCATATCATACCACACCGATACACACTCAGGTCTCAAAAGATACTTGTGTGGTTGGTTGTACTTGGTGATATACATCACTGACACATGACCGGTGAAGAACCAGCTTCGTACAATGTCTTCATGCTTTTCTCCATGGAATCACTTCTCAACATCATATCCGGTTTCTCATGTAATATCTTATAGCGGTCTCAGAAGGATATTGTCTGGACATCCAGAAATAGAAAAGAGGATTGTCCTGTCCTACTACCATTGTTTAGATTGATCATTGAAATGATTTCTGTTTTTCCTTATGAACGTATAACATTTATTCTAACAAATATTTTAACCCCTTCTGTTTAACTCTGTTTTCCAAAGGTCATAAGTTGTTTTGTTTTGTTTTTTTCTCCATTCACATAGCCATTTGAGGGCTTTTTTTTGTGGGACAAGTTGTATTTTCTAAAGGCATCATTTAATGTTCTTTATGTTTTGAGGAAGCTGGAAAAAAATAATGAGATGAAAGAGAAAAAATGCAGGTTCCTCAACCACCATAGTAGCTATAGGGTTCCTGTGGTTTTGATGAATGGGGGCAGGGACGTTTGGTTGTCAAATAGATTCCCTACCTCAAAATTGAGATGCCAAGACCTCTAAGTTGTTGTAGTCATGGTTGCTAGTAGCAGCTATGGCGCCACCGAACATACATGGTGGATGCCTGGAATCTGTTAATAGATAATAATAATACATATTTGACGTGTTGTCTTCTGTATTTGAATCACATTTGGATATCATTCCATTTAGCTGTTTCATAGTTTTATCCTATTTGCCATGAAATAATTAGTTTATATTTTATAGATTATATAATATCTTTAAATATTATATTTTTACCTTCTTATATATTCTGCTAAGGAATTTGTGTAATATTTAATACAAGTCTTCCCTCAGCCCTTCATGGCATACATAAGAACTCAATGGAGTTACAGTCTAAGCTCTAGAAGTCAGGGTGGTGGATATTCATGAATATTGATGTATGATAGCGCGGCCTCCGGTTGGCTTCTGACTATATAATGTAAAGTGCAGATATACCTTTTGGTGGGGAGTTTACAGCTACACAGTGAACAAGTATGTTGAGTGGCATCCCAGTATTACTGTCGTAAAATAATAGTTTGATAGGATTATTATTAGGATTACCAATGCAACTTCACCAGATTTCTGGCATAATTGCATTGTGATGAATGACACATGGAATGAATGCCCTATGTCTTAAGTTTCCTGCCACTTCTTAAAACACCTGAAATTTCTGTATGTCTTAAAAAAGGGAAGCATGGCTGTCATGTGGTTTGATAGCTGAAAGGACTGTACCATCCTAGGCACTGCATGGCCGTGTACCGGAATACATCAATGTGCCGCAATAATCTAATATGCCTAAATGTTCCTTGAAACATAAGTGTGTGTAAACTCTACAAACACACTTTTTCATTCCTGTATTGCATCATGAACAAATGGCTAGTGGTCCGGCCTGGATTATAGACCTCCAAGTACTAGGGTCCTCAAGCTCCTTGTACAGTCTGTGGTGGCATGGTATCATGGTATACTAGGATTATTCGGCATTATCTACCTACGTGCTGTGATAATATTAAAGGGGTATTCCCATGACGCTTGTTCACTAACCTGCAGGCTGTTGTGCTCTCTTCACTTCCTGCTTTTCTCGGCACATAGGTGGGTGGGGTTTCACTTGCACGGGATTGGTTGTAAATGAATTACCACAGTGTGAAGTTGATGTAGCAGAGCTGGATTTGAGTCAGCTTGCATTACATACAGAGGTAACGGACTCCCTATCTCAGCCCTCATTCAATTAAACCGACTGATAAGAGCTCAGAAATCCCGGAGCTCTGCTACTTAAAACACACAAACAGCTCAGAGCTGCTCCCAGCCCCTCCCTCCCCCCCTGAGAGCAGGCAGCTACATCACTTGACAAATGAGCAGATAATCCCAAGGGCCATAGAAATGGAGTGTCAACAATGAAGTGAATAAATTAAGATGGTGGACAAACAAAGCAATGCATTTAGGTAAAGTCTTAAATCCCATAAACTAGCAGTAAAGTTAGGATCCTTGTGATGGGACAACCCCTTTAAGGTCTACCATGGTAATAGTTGTGCATCACTTTACTTTACAAGTAGAGGCTTGGGGTGTATTTACACATGGAAATCCACCAATTTGTACCTAGAAACTGTTGAACAAGTCTTGCACTCACCAATCTCACCCCTTCCCTGCCCAGGAGCATGCTCTTCATTTGGCCCTGTTGGTAGCAGATACGGCTGATAGCTGTGCAATATATAACTATAGGGTGGGAAGAAATACAGTGGATTGAGACTCAGTATAAGGCTACATTAACACAATAGAGCCCTACAAAAGTACTTTTTCATGTCCGAGTGCACACCCGAGAGTAATCAAATTTCACAGATCTCTCATAGATATGAGTCTATTGAGGAATCTGTGTACTCAACCCGAGAAACGCCAGGCTCTACCTTTTCTCAGATCTTTCACATGGAAGATTAACACAATGTCTATGGAACCGCGTCCTGGTCAGCATTACAACAGCTAGCACTTGGCTGATGAACCCTATTGTGTGAACAAGCCCTTACATGAGCATTTACATGGTATAAATTAGGTATTCTTGTACGTCACATCAAATCTGATGTGTTTCTGAGGTCCTGGCAAACCTATATAAAGTATTATATTAGAATAGTACAAAGAGTGAAATATGGCCATTGTAATAAAATATCTTCGTCTATATTTCAGAAACAAGAAGATAAACTGGGATATAGCGAAGAATCCTACAGCTACAGCTACCTTCACAGTGACCATGGGAAGGCCGGAGTGGATGAGGAGGTAACTCCACACAGTGAAGAAGGTGACCCTAGCAATACAGGCACAAGTGACAGCAATGACTTAAGAGCAGAGGTAAGTCCAATTTATGGGGGAGACTTACTAAGCTAAATGTGCCAGAGTTCTAGTTTAAAGGGGTTGTCCAGGATATAGGTCTGTACAGGTCTATCCTTGGGATAGGCCATACCTGAGAAGGAGGACAGACAACCCTTGCACCACTCAGCTGTATGGGACTGATACTATACATAACATGGGGCAGGAAGCAGATGGCACTACACCTTATATAATGGCCAGGACCTGGTACTGCAGTTCAACTCCCATTGACTTCAATGGGACCCCAGCTACAATACTGCTGTCCTGACATTATTCATGGATTTGAGCTATCTGTTTCTGGCTCTATATTACATATAATGTGCCGGAAGCATCCCCACACTGATCAGATATTTATGGTCTATCCGAATGATAGGTACCAAAAAAACAAACCTCATACCAATCCCAGGAAAAAGCCACCCATAATCAATAGTGAGAATTAAAGATCATATAGAGGTACTTGTAGTCATGACTTTAAATTATGTGGTCCAGAGCACCGACTAAGAGTCCAAAAAGTATTTCAACGCATTTCACCTCCTACAAAGCAGGCATCCTCAGGAGGTATATCACTCATACACATAGTGCAGCTCTACTGCAGGTGAAACTGAGACCTGGAGCGCATGTCCGCCATGATGGCGTCTATGGAGCCGATCTGCGCTTGCACCGACATCACAGATGTGCTGGTTTACCCTAAAGATAGGCCATAAAAACCTAGATACTGGACAACAGTCTCTTTAATTTGCACCACATTTATTATGTGGGGGTTTTTATTTACATTTTAGGTTTTCAGTGAACAAACGGTAATGGGGCAATGGATGTGCCAAGATATAGTAAAAGTTGCCATAATAAGTTAACCAATAGAGCGGTGTAAAGTGTCTAAAGCTTCACTAGATTCATCATTCAACATGAGCCACTTTGATGACCGCTCATTCACATGTGCGTTGGTATTCCGTCCGGGCGGGTCCGCATGGGAATACCAAATGCAATTGCAAGCACTGTGCAGTAAAAGCACATGGACCCCATAGACTATAATGGGTTCCGTGTGCTTGCCGCGCGCTGCCCGCACGAATCATGCGGACAGGAAAATAGATTGTGAACTACTTTCCTGCCCGCATGTTCTGTGCGAAGATCTGGCGGCAAGCACACAGACCCCATTATAGTCTTTGGGGACCCATGTGCTTTTACTGCATACTGCTTGCAATTGCATTTAGTATTCCATTCGGGGGAGTTCCCATGCGGATCCCCCGGACGGAATACCAACGCAGATGTGAACTAACTCTAAACGTTTTGACTCTAAACGTTTTTTGACTTTACTACAGTCCTATGAAAAAGTTTGGGCACCCCTATTAATCTTAATCATTTTTTGTTCTAAATATTTTGGTGTTTGCAACAGCCATTTCAGTTTGATATATCTAATAACTGATGGACACAGTAATATTTCAGGATTGAAATGAGGTTTATTGTACTAACAGAAAATGTGCAATATGCATTAAACCAAAATTTGACCGGTGAAAAAGTATGGGCACCCTTATCATTTTATTGATTTGAATTCCCCTAACTACTTTTTACTGACTTACTGAAGCACAAAATTGGTTTTGTAACCTCAGTGAGCTTTGACCTTCATAGCCAGATGTATCCAATCATAAGAAAAGGTATTTAAGGTGGCCAATTGCAAGTTGATCTCCTATTTGAATCTCCTCTGAAGAGTGGCATCATGGGCTACTCCAAACAACTCTCAAATGATCTGAAAACAAAGATTGTTCAACATAGTTGTTCAGGGGAAGGATACAAAAAGTTGTCTCAGAGATTTAACCTGTCAGTTTCCACTGTGAGGAACATAGTAAGGAAATGGAAGACCACAGGGACAGTTCTTGTTAAGCCCAGAAGTGGCAGGCCAAGAAAAATATCAGAAAGGCAGAGAAGAAGAATGGTGAGAACAGTCAAGGACAATCCACAGACCACCTCCAAAGAGCTGCAGCATCATCTTGCTGCAGATGGTGTCACTGTGCATCGGTCAACTATACAGCGCACTTTGCACAAATAGAAGCTGTATGGGAGAGTGATGAGAAAGAAGCCGTTTCTGCACGTACGCCACAAATAGAGTTGCCTGAGGTATGAAAAAGCACATTTGGACAAGGCAGCTTCATTTTGGAAACAAAAATTGAGTTGTTTGGTTATAAAAAAAGGCGTTATGCATGGCGTCCAAAAAGAAACAGCATTCCAAGAAAAACACATGCTACCCACTGTAAAATTTGGTGGAGGTTCCATCATGCTTTGGGGCTGTGTGGCCAATGCCGGCATCGGGAATCTTGTTAAAGTTGAGAGTCGCATGGATTCCACTCAGTATCAGCAGATTCTTGAGAATAATGTTCAAGAATCAGTGACGAAGTTGAAGTTACGCCGGGGATGGATATTTCAGCAAGACAATGATCCAAAACACCGCTCCAAATCCTCAGGCATTCATGCAGAGGAACAATTACAATGTTCTGGAATGGCCATCCCAGTCCCCAGACCTGAATATCATTGAACATCTGTGGGATGATTTGAAGCGGGCTGTCCATGCTCGGCGACCATCTAACTTAACTGAACTTGAATTGTTTGTCCAAAATACCTTTATCCAGGATCCAGGAACTGATTAAAAGCTACAGGAAGCGACTAGAGGCTGTTATCTTTGCAAAAGGAGGATCTACTAAATATTAATGTCACTTTTCTGTTGAGGTGCCCATACTTTTGCACCGGTCAAATTTTGGTTTAATGCATATTGCACATTTTCTGTTAGTACAATAAACCTCATTTCAATCCTGAAATATTACTGTGTCCATCAGTTATTAGATATATCAAACTGAAATGGCTGTTGCAAACACCAAAATATTTAGAACTAAAAATGATTAAGATTAATAGGGGTGCCCAAACTTTTTCATAGGACTGTATGTTAGGAGCATGAGCTTAGTGCATCCATATAGTCCCATTAACCTGTTGTATGTCTAAAGAGTATAACTTTACTAACACAACAATATAAGACTCACTTTTTTGTGGAATGAGAGCTGCTAAAATATGTTCCTGTAAGGGAAAAGGGTCTCCCACTTTTTCAAACGTAATGCGATTATATATCTCATGGATAGCTTTTCATTTGAATGGGTGCCATGTAATACAGTACATGTGAAATGTGCAGGTGCTAGCAGCGGCTTGTCCTGGTGATAGCAACCATTTGTCTATGATCGGCTTACCAATAGCCAGATCTGATTTCAGACTAAGGTCTGCAGGCAACATCAAAAGAGCACTACAGCACTTTTCCATTATACCTATATGGAAACCGCCGGCGTTTGTGTAGGTATTATTGATATGCTGCGCTTTCCAAAATCGCAACGTTTTCACTAGAATCCCATCCACTGTGCAGGGACTGTAAAACTCTGCAGCAAAAACCATTAACGCCACGTGGGGTCCCGACCTCAAAGGGTTTTGTCTTGATGGGCCAACACCCATAGGCTAAGGCTCCATGTCGTGGAAAAGATGCTTTTTTGGCTGCATTTTTTTTTTTTTGAGCAGAAGTGAGAAGTATAAGAGCTTCCTATAGATTTCCCTTTCTTTTTGTAGCCACTTGGTTTTGACTCAAAAAACTCCAGTAAAATCTGCAACGTGGGTCCTTAGCCTTAGAATAAAGTTCTCGCTTTGGACAATTAGGAATTGCATGCTTGGTGATAAGTCGTCAGGGGTGTAGCGACATGTAGACTGCCATAGAAGCGTATACTCTATGAATTGAGGCCACACCCCCATTTATAACAAGGTCGCTCTTTTCTATTTTGCAGATTGACCGTAACACAACGGAGCCCTCTCTATTCTTTGAAGAATTTATTCAGCTGCTGGCACAGACAGAAAATGCGCTTGAGGTAAATGGCTTTAGTAGCTGCTAATGGGCTTTGTGATAACCGAATTATTAGCCAGACGGTCGATGGCGTTTGCTTTTATATGTTTCTATGTAATGCATTTATTATGATGCTAAAAATGGATGTAGAGACGTTGTGAATCTATGGGGATGTCCTGATCCATGACCGAAATACATGGGTATAGATATATAGGTATTTTTTATATATGGGTATAAATTTGACATGAACAATAAAAACTGTATTCCCGGTGTATAAACAGCCATTGTAAAACTATATGGGGCAGGGAACCTTTACAAGCATCTGTCAGGCATGACTATTGTCCCAGTGCTGCAGTTACATGGAGACGTCACAGTAGGAGCAGATGCGTGGTGTCAGTAAATAGTAAGACTTCTATAGTCTACAGTTGCAGCAAGACTCTCTGCACTTATAAAGCTCTGGATTGACACCAACCTCTGTATAATGGAGTCACGGCAGTGCACCACCTATTCCAGTGATTGGGAACTGATCTGCAATATCTTGCTTAGCCAGTACATAGAGAACAGAGCTGTCTGCTTCCTTTTCCATTTTCTGTCTATCAGCTGATGAGGTCAGACCCCACCAATCTGATCCTATCCATCGATCGTTTTAGCCCGGAACACGACTATAACGTGTATGGTCAGCTTTATTTGTAAACCCTTCCGTATGTTTTCTGAGTGTGTCGTACCATTATTACAGCATAATAAAACAGTATGAAACATTGCAACTCATTGTTATACGTTCTTTGCAGGATACAAGTGAAAGTTCTTTTGAAAGTGCGCAACCTTCCTCCAGACCTGGAAACTCAGTAGGAGAACTGTGGCAAGATTTCCTTTCTCTGCCTGACTTAAATGTAAGATTATTTCTTATTTAAATCTAGCTATTGAATCAGTCTGAAACTAAAAGTTACTGGAAGCCTTCAAGGCAACCCTGGTCCTTGTGGCCTATTAGGATATATGGATGTCACATGTGTTCCTGACTGCTCAGCAGTGGATGTTGCACGCACAATATCTGGCCAGACATGTCGTCTTATGAATAGCAACTGATCAAGTCTGACCTCATGAGTCAACCCCTTTAAATCCTATCACGCAGTTAATTCTTGTTTTGGAAAAGGGGGGTACAGTGGTCCTCACAAGCTTACTACTTGCATGATCAAAGGCATTCTTCAGACTGGCAAATCGTGAAGCGTTATAGGAGATAATGCTAGGTTCACACTAGTGTTCGGCAGTCCATACTCAGCTTTCCGTCTTCTACATGCAGAAGACGGAAAGCTGTCAGACCGGGTCCGGCCGTGAGTGCCTGTGAGCATTTTATGCTCTCCGCTGCGAAACCGTTTTTTAAATCGGACAGAAATGAATGGGTATGAAAGAGTCCTGCAGGTTTCCGTCTCCTGCCTCTGTTTTATGCAGGAAACAGAAACCTGCAGAACGGAGACCGGGCGCAGATGTGAATGAGCCCTTACTTGCATTTCAATCTGGGTCCAACCTCTATGAGCATTCAGACCTTCGGCATTTAGGATATCGGCTATTTTTGTCTCCATTCTGAAAGGAATGGTGATCATTTCAAAGGGAGTGCCAGAGATAGACAAGTGCTGTACTTCAGCTATCTCCTGCACTCCCATTGAAATGGGGAAGAATGGGGTTACGCATGCAGTGTCTGACCTCCACATCATTCACAACGGCTCCATTCTCCCTCCCTCCTGATCGATGGGGGTCTGAGTGGTTAGACACCCACCAGTCTGTATGTTATCCTGTGGATAGAGGATAACATCCCCCGATGGAGAAACCCATTTAAAGTTGCATTTTCTGTTTCATGTAGTTAGGTGAATAGTGCAAAATACAACCAAAGTGTATGATAGCATTGATTTTTTTTTTTTTAATTACTCATTTTTCTTTCTTAGATTACGTTGGAAGACATTCAGTCCATTTCCAATACCAACAATGCCATCAGCACTTCAGTACCATTCAATGTCCATCTGACGGAGGCAATAGGCCAAGATTTGAGTCTACAGGAAGCCATGTTTGCATCAAGTCCTACCACCAGGTCCAGTGAGGACCAGAGACCAGAGAACTTACTGCAGTTAAACTCAAGTGCTATACCTGGAGATCCCTTAAGTGCCACAAATCTGACCAGTCTGTTTCCAACTACTGACAATAATTCCAGAAACTCAACTAATCAAGATCTTCTTTCTGGTCTTGATGAGAATGTATTTGATGAAATCAATTTAATGTCTCTAGCCCTAGAAGAAGGGTTTGACCCTCTGGAAGTCTCTCAGTTATTTGAAGAACCAGACTCCGATTCTGGACTTTCCTTAAATTCAAGCCATAGTCCAACTTCCGCAAGCATATCTGACACGTCATCTATAACCTTTGGGGAGGAAGAAGGTGCGGCTGGCTACAGCAGTGACTCCGAGTCCACCTCCTATGATGGTTTAGAAGGAGCAGTAGGTGGAAGTGGTTCAGAAATCAATAAATTTTGTCAAATGGATGATGCAAATTATTACACTGAGATGTCTCTACACAATGTTCATCATAACCATACCTATAACCAGCTGCCTAACCAGGTGGAGCCTAGTCCAGAACATCACTATAGCTGGTCAGTGAAACCCAACAAAATAAGGAGCGCATGTGTCAATGCAATGGACAAAAACCTCAGTCGAGATGAGCGGAGAGCAAAGTCCTTACGAATTCCCTTCACAGTGGATGAAATTGTGAGTATGCCTGTAGAGATGTTTAATAGTATGTTGTCCAAGCATTACCTGACGGAGACCCAGGTGTCGGTCATCCGAGATATTCGTCGTCGGGGTAAGAACAAGGTGGCGGCTCAGAACTGTCGTAAGCGTAAGTTGGATGTCATTTTGAACTTGGAGGACGATGTAAATCAGCTTAAAGTGCAGAAGGAAAAACTATTGAAAGAACAAGCTCAGTGCAGTAAGTCTGTGAGCCACATGAAGCAGAAACTAAATGACCTGTACCGAGACGTATTCAACCGACTACGAGATGAGCAGGGCAGGCCTGTCAATCCAAGCCAGTATGCCTTGCACTGTAACAGCGATGGTAGCATCATGGTTGTCCCCAGGAGACTGTTCAAATCAGAGCAAAAAAAAGATACACAAAAGGACAAGAAGCAAAAATGAACATTGACTAAAGGAAAAAAAAAAATCTAGAATCAGCAGTGGCATGAACTAAAAATGCTGTAAATTGGGAGAGATTATAAAGCGGACCAGTCTTTGGAGATATCATTTGTTCAGGTGGCAGCTGGTCCTTACAAGAACACAAAATCACGTGAAGAAGCTGCTCTTACCCTCCGAACCTGGCACTAAACTTGTACAGACCTCCTGGGATGCCACACATGAATATCTGCATGGTCGTACAATATTACCCCTTATATGCAGCTATCTTTTCCTTCTAAGTATAGATTTAACTTACAATAAGACCACTGTAGAGAGAATTGATCATTCTTAAGTTAAAATGGGGCCAATTTTCTGGTAAAATTGGATTTTTTTTTTAAGATATATATAATATGGACCTTTGGCATATCGACGAAAGACCTTGCCACCAGAAAAGTTGTTAAAAAAACAAAGTGACCTTAGATTTAGTCTGTCGCACTGGAGCACATTGTTCATGTAACGTTCTGGCTTAACATTTTTATTATGTTATGGATGTTTTTATTTATACCTATGGTGTGTCTAAGGAGCTATAAATTATGATTTGTACTTTTTTACACTTTGGTTCTTGTTCTACTCTGTCTTTTTCAAGAGGTCCTGGTGGCTGATCCATGTTTTATTTGTCATGTGTTTTAAGACTATCATTTCTAGCAAGCTGGAGTTGCTTCTTTTCTATTATTTTATATGTGATTTCTCCAGTGTACACGTTGGCGGACAGAGTATTTTTTTGTACCATGAGAAAATGTGCTAAAGAAATTTTAATTTACGATATTGTTATTTTGCATTTATACTACAGGGATATACACACACATATTTGTGTTCTACAAATTCAGTTTGTAACACCCCTCCTCCCATTTTATTTTGTTTTCTAGGTTGTCCTACTACTTTTTAATCCCAAAAAATTTATATGCCAGAAGCCAACAGCTCTTGGCTTCTCGTAAGGTAAAAAGTGAAGGGTTGGCATCTTAGTCTATTGGATGGAGGGTTGCTCTATCAGCAATCCACGTGATAGGCGGTAAATATATGATCACTGGTGTGACCACTGATCCTCTGTTCTCGTGGCCCAGTGGTCAGACCACCACAATCCTATATTTATCCCCTACCTGTGATCAGGTGATACATGTATGTCATGGTCTGCACCCTCTGTGTGTGTTTTGCAGTGCTGGAAGTTCTTTTCTAGACTAGGTTAGTATTTTAAAAAGAGACATATATCACTGCAACATGTCAAATATACCCTAAACGTATAATATATATATATAGATCTATATTACAATGATGTTTACGTCATTTAAATGTGAAGTAGTCATTTCAACAAATGTATTGGTTATATACAAATACACAACGCCCAATGCGTCCATGCCTCAATCCAATAACATAGCCTTATACTGAAGTATAACATAACAAGCACAGGTATTATACAGGAGTTTAGGACTAGACTATGTTCTCATACCCCATCTAATACCCGGATCAGAAACCCCATATCTCTAAAGGCTACTCAAGATCCTCCAGAAAGCTAAGATCACATTGCTGTTGACTGTTCTAATCTGTTAAGATCACAACACCGGACAGTAAAGTTTCCCTGGTTGATGGATACAAACAATAGACTGTTTATATCTGACCCCATTGACTTCAATGATAATATAAAAGCAGACAGTCACTACTATATGTTTCTGGGGATTTTTAGGGAAAAAATTAAGGCAGCATTTGTTATCAGAACAACAGACAGCTGATGGTGTGAACTCAGCCAAAGTAATAAGGTGACTCAGTCACATTGTGACTTAAAGGGGTTTTCCATTTCATTTTTTTTTATTTATTATGGAATACTGCTGCCAGTATATCATATCAGTACTCATGACTCCCCAGCAGCGGCAGCTTTATCTGTATACAGGTCCCTGGCCTATTTGTGCAATGCGACCTCTCCAGCCAGTCACAGGCCTCAGTAGTAACCCCTTCACAAACAGCATGTCACAGAAGTCATGTGCCATTTATATAGAAATCACTACTGAGGCCTGTGAATGGCTGCAGTGGTCACCTTGTAGACACAGAACGACACTGGTGATGTCAGCCGGAGGGCCTGTATACAGATGAGCGGAGTTACCGTCTCACCAGGGAGAGCTAAGTACTGGCTTGTGATGTCTCCACTAGCAGCAACAGTAATATAAACGTAAAATGGACAAACCATATAATAAGTTCTGACATATATGTGCATGTCTGAAACCATCATGCAGCCTAAGCATAAGTGACATTATATCAAAGCCCACAAAAGTTTTTGAGAATATTACTTGTGTATTAGTGTACTAAAAAGACACCAATAGAGAGGAGCGAGTAGTATTTGATCGAATACCTCACCTGCATAGTTATTGGTGGAATCGGTTGAATACCATGTGGTAAACGCATTAATAATTCGATTCCCCTCCCACCTTCCCTGGTGCTTTTTTACACCAATAACTATGCAGGGGAGGTGTTCGATCAAATATACTCGCTCACCTCTAGACACCAACAGGGCGTATTCTCAGAATGACATTCAGCAGCCATTATTTTGCCTTTTTCTGTATTATTTTGAACTACATCCAAGCATATTAGCCAAAGTATGAACCTGGTTTGTGGACCTAAAAGTGCCCTTGTATTTCAGTATAGACCGATGCCGGTATGTCTATCATATGGCAGTCATCCATACATTAAATTCTCTAAAGGTCCAATCCTTTTGACCTGTCCACATTTGAGAACAATAACTAACCAGTGTAGGGGTATTAACCGCAATCGGAAGTCCCTATTACCACTGGCCATACACTTTAGGTAAAAACTGAGGGGGATCAGTGGACTATTTCATTGGTGTGGAGACTCCTAATTGTCCCCCAATCCTTTGTTTTCACAATAGGTCCCTATCTGAGGCCTCCTTTGGGTTACTGTCACATATATGGTGGCGTTGGCAGATTTGACAAGCATCTTATAGAGGATCTCCACTCTTTACACGCCTATTTTAGTAAATAACAGTATTCCCGATATTCCTATCATTACTAGTTGGGGGTGATCTTGTCCAGTCGGAGCTGACACTACCACATTGTGCAGAGACAGACAATGGAAATGGCAAGTTGTCAGGTTATTCATAAATCTGTATTAATAACAAAGGGACAAGATAACAGAATTATGAGAAGTTTCTCCAGAATTGTCATATTATATGTACAATATTACTAAAATAGACGAGTCGGCTTCTTTTTACATGAATGGCTGCCTTGAATCTCTTGAGTAACGTAAATGATGTTTCCCTTTCTAGTAGAAATAAAGCCACAATTACTGGCACAGTCTACACGTCTAGCTAGATGGGCACACGTACTATCTACACGGCAAGGTGGGAACCACTGTCATATTTAGTCTCTTAAGTGCCACAGATGCTGCTTGGATTTATTTTCTCATTAATTCCCCCAGACCACTGCAGATTGCTGGTTTTTGACGCCCAGTATTATTTTTGACCCATCACATCCATGTGACTGAATTAGGCTACGCTCACATCTGTGTCGGCTCCTCTAGCACAGACTCCAGTGGAAATCCCAGAGGAATATTACTGCAAGACTGGCTTTTTCATCCGCCCATGTCTGTACACAAATAATGGACATCTGACGAACCCCATTATAGTCAATAGAGGGTCCTCAGAATCCGTAGAGGTTTGTCATTCGATGGATGATTTTTCTGTTCTTCTGGTCCTCCAATGGAGATGTGAACATAGCATAAGAAATATAAATCACAATATATTACATATGGAGAGGATGACGTACAATTCCTATTAACACTGCTTACAGTATTGCTATATATAGTACAGCTATATACAGTACATTATATTTGATGCAGATGATACAACCGCCTGATGTATTCCAGGACACTACTTGTCTTTCATCTGGAGAAATACAATCATCAGTATCATGTAAAACTAAAAAGAAGAAAATTAACTTTTTCTTCTAAGAATAATCCATGCGGATATATAGAAGTTACATTTATGGCATAGTCTCTATAGGCTATATATATACTGTATACTGTGCTGAGCTAATCTTCATGGTAAGTCTATATACATTGCATGGTTTTGTATAAAGTGATGGATGTCTCTTTTATATACAGTTTACCCCAGATTACACACAATCGACAAGAACCAACTCTATTCTAATGGACAAGCCTGTAATTCACCACCAATATTATAGCGTATTCCTACCTAGAGCAGAAGACTGGTACATTACTTGCAGTATACAGTTCTCCTCGGGGGAGGGGTTACTGGCTCTCAATAATCTGTATACTTCTTACCAATGGAGCATTACATGTTAACAAGTCTCTCGTGTAATGCTGGATATCTTTAATGTGAGCAAGTATCCCCCGACCCACCCCCTGAGTAAACTATTCCAAAACATATGTGTTATAGAATATCTGATTGCGAAAATAACGATACCAAAAATATAACTTAAAAGGTGCCGTTTCGAAGTTTTGTTAAATTGCTCAGATCGTGCCTCGAAATACTTCTGTGTTATCCTTGAACGGATTGGTAACCCTAAAAATAATAATTTTATCTACCTAAGCATCAAAAAGAGCAAATAGAGCTGAGCTGCTATAATGGACACGGACTATGCAAAGGTGGGGAGGGGGCTGGCTGGATAAAATAATCTCTGACTTTGCAATACAAAATCCACCTTTGTTCCCCAGGGATTATATCCAGATCATTTTAGCCATGATTTGGAAAGCACCTCCAAATTAAAGGGTTTCCCCCAATACAATATTTATGAGAAATGAGAATACGTTTCTGATCACTGCTGGGACCCCCCAAGGATTATAAGACCGGGGGTCCTCAAGCCTGCTGTGTGAATTGAATGGTAGTGCACATTTATTTCTAGAGGACTGTTCTGGTATGTATGTAAACCCCGTAGAATAGTATTGATCAAAGGGCACACACGAGGCGGGGTCCTAGTGGTTGGACTCTCAGCAATCAGAACTTATCCTCTTAATAGTAACTCCATGAAGACCCTACATAATGACATTGATCAATAGGTGCGGTGCAAAAATATATAGAGAATTTTACCGAAACTCTTCTCTTGTAAGGCTGCCCGACCATTTTAGTTGTTAACATTGTGGTACCCAAGGAGACTGTGAGCCCTGTGTAGTAAGGGGTACATGGCCTCCCCTTTCCCAAGGTCCTATACCTTTGACAGTATATGGATGATTATATAAAGGCCATGAAGCTTCAGGACATGTAACCCAGTTCTGCCGCACTAAGTATCTACATTATTCTAAGATCTGCAATACTGGGAATGGCATCATGGAGATCTGATCTTTTTTTGATGGTGAGATATTTACATTTGTTATTTTTTGGGTGTTACTATTGGCCTGAATTGATGCATTTTTGCATGGAAACCCCCATCGGTTGGAGGACGTTACTGTGCCATGTAGATAAAGAGTCTACAATACTGCACTGACAAGTAGTAGATTGCATTGGGGGGGAAACAAAGACCCAAGTATGGGAAATCTTAACCTGATTCATTAGTAGTAATATAAAGATCAGGTATCAAATATCCAACTCTGGATTTTGTTTGTCTGCACTACTGTCTCTGACACAACCCCGAACACTCACTAACACGTGATAGCTGGTGTCACCGATACAGAACGATACTCTCTTGTGTACATGCTATCTACAGTTAGTGAACGCCTATAGCGCTGTGTTTAGAGACAAGGATACTTGACTGCTACTGTAAACTCTTGGTGTACTACTTTAAGGGTATGTTAAAAAAAAAAATTAAAAAAAAAGGTAACCAATAAATTGCTTATTTGGAAATTATGGATCTTGACTCTTCATTTTGACATCTACCATTTAATATAAATGTTTTTGAATATTGAAGTGTAACTACGGTCACGTGTTATCAGGGTAATAGTACTCACTTGCCCTATGTGTAGGATCTAGTGTAGTAGAATGCTGGTCATTTATTGGTACTGTACCTATGGATGGGGTACAAAAAACCCCCCAAAACCTAGGAAAGGAGGACCATGTGAGTGACCATATAGTAGTGCAGCAGGGTTATTGTCAGGGCTGTGGAGTCGGGAGGCAGAATCCACAGCAGATCGCTATGTTTTTCAGAATTCTTCCTTGAAAACAATGAGAGGCAGAATCTGAGTGGAATCCCCAGAAAATTTCCCCATGTGAAGTTACACTTAAAGGGGTTGTCCCATCTCAAGGATCCTATCTATACTGCTAGTTTATGTGGATTTAAGACTTCGTTTCCATAACCACGAACCTGGGGATGACCTTATCTCTCCGCCCAGGACAAGTGACTTGGCCGAATGCTTTACACTGGCTAATCAACACTGGTCAATGCATTCCTTTGAGAAAATCAGCTCCCGCATAAACACAAGCTGCCAGCTCTCTCGACTAGCAAGGACGAGCCTGCTGCAGAACCAGAGTTGATTGGCCGAATGCCATACAGTGTATAGCATTCCCCCCAATCAATGCTGGTTCTGCAGGACGAGTAAGGGCCGGTTCACATTAGCGCTTGCCTCCCATCTGGAAAGAGTCCGCCCCCCCCCCCCCGAACGGAATATCAGTACAACTGCAAGTGCTGTGATGTTAAAGCGCACAGACCCCATAGACTATAATGGGGTCTGTATGCTTTAACTGCACAGTGCTCCTCCTAAACACTCTCCTCCTGCTACTCGTAGACTTTGTGACTCTCCTTTAGTCGAATAGTGGTTTCCCCTGAAATAAACATTATTTCCCCAGACTATAATGGGATTCGATCGAGTAGTCGAACATTGAGGCTCTACTCAAAACGAATCTCGAATATTTCACTATTCGCTCATCTCTACCGATTTAGGCTAGTTTACACAGCAGATTATGAGGAACTTGATGCAGACAACCACCTCAGAACTATTATCTGATCCCTAGTGCTGGATCTACCACTACCAATGAATGGACATAATCTGCAGGGTGCCCAGAGCTCCGGACCCTGTGGCTGAAAGGGCTGCAGAATCTTTGGCAACATCAAGCAGGACATCTATTTCATTTGCCCTGCCAACAATTTTGAGGCATATTCCACCACAAGAACATACATCGCTATAAAAGTCTAAAGTATGTTGAAATTTTTCCAGCAATGCTCCTCATTGAGCTTGCAAAAATCCATGCTCTGGGTGCAACAACTAATTTATGGATTTTTAAAGTGCTGTGGAAAACGGTCTAAAGATATACCGTATTTTCCGGACTATAAGGCGCACATAAAAACCTACGATTTCCTCAGAAATCGTAAGTGCGGCTTATACTCCGGTGCGCCTTGTATATGGATGGAAGCGGCGGCAAAGTCTGCGTGCCGCTTCCATACATACATAAAAGGCACCGTAAGGGTGCTTTCACACTACCGAACGCCGGTGTGACAGCAGGACTGCCGGACACTTCCCATTCATTTCTACGGGAGCCGGCCTGCGAGTGCTCCCCATAGAAATGAATGGAAAAAAGCAGTCCATTCATTTCTATGGGGAGCGCTCGCATGCCGGCTCCCATAGAAATGAATGGGAAGTGTCCGGCAGCCCTGCTGTCACGCCGGCCTGAAACAGAACGTGAAACTTACCGAGCGGTGCAGGGCGGGCGGGCATTCAGGCCTCCTCTTCCTCCGATGTCCTGACCACTTCCTCCGGCGCTCGCGAACTAATGGCCTGGGCGCATGCGCAATATCATAATGCTTCTACTATGGCTACTGCGCATGCGCCCAGGCCATTCTCAGTTAGCGAGCGGCGGAGGAGGAGGACAGAACATCGGAGGAAGAGGAGGCCTGAATGCCCACCCATCCTGCACCGCTCGGTAAGTTTCACATTCTGTTTCAGGCTTTTATTTTAAAACGGGGGGGGGGGGGGGGGGGGGGGGGGGGGTAGTAGTTTAATCTAACTTTTACGGTTGGGCTCTATCAGCATGATTTTGCTGATAGAGCCCCTCCTCGCCTGCCGAGCGCTTCCAATAGAAGCGGCTGGCACGCGAGGAGGGGGGGGGGGGGGTTAAGCGGCCGCTGGCAAAGTCTGCCTGCCACCGCTTTCAATAACATATAATGCGCACCGGACTGCGGCTTATAGTCCGGTGCGCCTTATATATGAACCGAGACGGACTATAAGGCGCTCATGGGCAATGCGGCTTATAGTCCGTAAAATACGGTAAATAAAATTAAAAGGCATTAACTACCTCCCCCAAGGATATTGACCTGCCAACACATTAGGAATAAACATTCCTGTAGTGTCACTTCTAGTGGATTTTTTTTTTTTTTTTTTTTTGGGGGGGGGGGGGGGGGAGAGACAAAACAAAAACACCATTCCACACAACTTCAAAGTCTTCTGCAAGTGAGAAAGTTGGAGAAGCAGGTCTGGCTTTCAGCCCTAGGAGTACTGCTCCTGCTTCTCAGGTAGGATAGAGGTTCAGAAGGATCTATTCCCTCTGCACAAGAAGAAAATAGTAGGAGTCTGAGTGGCAGGAATAGAGCCCCAGGGAACTGAACCCCGCCCAGTGCACCAACTACCTCATTTATTATTCAAGATTTAGGTTAAGTTCTCTCATAATCTACAAAGGTGACATAAGTATGTTTACTCGTAATTGGTTGTTCCAGAAACTGAAGACCACAGAACTTTGTCCTGCTTTACATTGGACATGAGCACAGCCAGGCTGAATGTGGGTGGCGCTCCCATGCACTTCAATGGGAGTGCCAAAACAAGTTAAGTACAACTCACTGATGTCTCCAGCATTCCCACCAGTTCTGCCCACATTCGGCTTGTCCACGCTTAACCCTTTCCCAACATCCGCTGTACTAGTGTACTGGGAGTCAGGCAGCTGCCATGTGTCTGTGTTACACAGTAGAAACCCTGCACTAATGCCTCCGATGGGTCCCCGGTTAATATTTCAGCCATGCCTTAGGTTTCCTGTCCATTTCTGACACCGGGTCACGTAATAGGAATGTATTGACTACACTGTTCCCTGTGAAATATTCACTTTTGTAATACCCAAGAATGTGTGTGTACATAAACCTGTAGTGTTTTATATGATATGATGGACCCAGGAAGATTCTGCAGATAAAGTGGTAGCAGTTAATTATTCAAGATACAAAATATTTTTTTATTTAAAAACATGTCATTTATAAAATTTATGTACAATTTAAAAAAAAAATTTTTACAGTTATTTTCACATAAGTTTGCCAAAACCGCTCCAGTAAGTCCTCAGTGTTCAGCTTTCACATCTTCAGTTACCTGTCAGACAAAGAATACAGTTGTATCATTGTGCTACAATAGACTTTGGGGCCCACAAACGCCAACCCTTGCAGAGCAGTCACAATTGGGCAAGACATTATAAACTTCCCCTTCACTGCATGACAAATTCTTATCTTGGCAGTCTTAGTTTTCATATGCAGCCATGCAATAAATATTATATTAAAAAAATAAAATTCAACAACCATGAACAAACCTCTTCCATTTTGTCAGCTGAATGCAGAAGACCTGGCGTGATGAGCGCACCCACCCACTCATTTTCTTTTGTCACTTGGGGTACAGTCTCAAAACACTATGCTGCAGCAAGTGGGAGATCAGTGAATTTCTATCCCCTACCCTAAGGAGTCTGTATGTTAATGTGGTGAAGTCAGGTGATGCCAGTCACCCGACACCGATGCCAATAAAAAGCCTCCCATTGATGTCAATGGGTTCTGCTAGTGGAAAAAAAACAATGGGAGGCTTTTTTTTCAGCGTGGAAAATTCCACACCAAATTCCTCCATGTGAATGGACCCTCACAGCTAGAGAAAAGATTGAATTTTTTTTACACTGGACTGCTTTATCAGCTAGCACCCCCTCCTACACAAAACCAGGCAATGCAGCAAGATGGTTGCATAAAATGAGCATCTGACTTTTAATGCATGCCCACATTTAGTCAAGCAAGTCCACCGGCCTCCTAAATTGACAAGCAGTTAGGTAGAAGTAGGCATGCTGCCAAATCAATATTTACCTGCAACGTCCGCCAAGAATTCCAGAAATGTGGTCTATTTCACTGGTTGAAACGCAGCTTAGTCTGTGTCAGACTGCTCGTCCATTTTCAAGCCACTGCTAGAATTCCAGCAAGAGAAAAACCGTACTGAGAATCTCGCAGATGGTATTTTAGTAGAGAACTTTTACAAAGTGAGAAATTATGGTTAAGAGCTAAAACATTCACTAAACTGTAAACTCATTCATCTGTTGTAAATGAAAGAAAATAAGATCTTACCTACAGAGGTTTAACTGAAGCTTAGCACTACTTTGCTCTACCCCCTCAGCTTTCGTAGACATCCTTAATCTAGTAGCACAAACTGTTTCCAGAACTTTAGCTCAGTGTTAAAAGACTGAACTTAGAAGTCGCTCTCAAGGCTTCGCTTGTACTAGACCTGTGTCTCTGGGTTGAGTACCTCGCTGGAAATCTCGCCTTTTACTTGCCATGGAAGAAGCAGCTGCATCTAAAAGATCTAAACAGGAGCTTCTCTTTGCAGAGATCCCCTTTGTTATCTAGACACTTTTCTCCTTATGACTTGCAGAACACAAACACTTAACAGAACGGCAACACGATACTCATGACTAGTCCTTTCCTTGGTGCATGACAAAGGCATAACATCTAAAGACACGTTTTTCCTTTCGAATTTTTTTTTATTAAATGAAAGTGTACAACAGCTTAACTATACACACACTGAAATTTTAAAAGGAAAAAATAAAAAGTCTCATATTACACCATGATCCTGGCTAGTTTTCAACTGTTCAGAAATCTTAAAAAAAGTTTCACGTTACCTGGAACTTAAAAATTGAACATTATCAAAAAGGAATGCTGCTGCACTCTTTACAAAGACCACTACAAACAAACAATTAAAAACCTATTAAACTGTCTCAAAAGGCGTATTTTACAGTCCTTCCTCCATTGTAAGGTAAAGTACTTAAATATATTCCAATCCATTCACAAAATGGCTCTCTGCATCTGCTCTGGTGTCTTCTGTCATATCACTGCATGTCCTATGCATGACTGAGATAATGACTCCTTAAACTTTGTAATCTCGATAACCTGCAGCTGTGTTACCTCTGGGCTCTCATCCTCTCCTATTTATACAGTGAAGCCTGTTTCAACAGAAGTAAAGAGTAAAAAGAATAGGTTATGATATGATCCATCTAGCCAGTATAAAGACAATACTATCCTGATAAGCTTAGCCTGTAGCTAACTGAATGCGCTTACATGAAAAAAAAAAAGAATTATGAAATTATATTAGAAATACAGCCACAGTGCCCAGGCAGAAAGCCCACTCACCCAGAAGGAGAAGCCTGGAAATTAGTAGCGATTTCTCCCTCCATATCCGCCACTGCTGCCTCCGCTGCCACTGCCAGGACCATAGTTTCCTGAGAAAGGGATTACAATACTTAAACAAGCTCAACTCCATTAACATGTGTGGACAGGAAAAGTTACTAGAGAATGGTAAAAACCAGCAAGATGTCAAGAGGATAAGAAGTTATTTAAGTCTGTATTAAAAGGGTTAATCACACCAGGACAAGACCTCCAAGTACAAATAAGACAGGGGCTTGTATTTTTTATCTTAAAAAAAAAAACAAACAAAAACAAACTGGGGCTCCCTCCTTCAGACACTGGAGCAAGTGAGAATCTTTTCTGATTTGCCCAAGATGAATCTTATAAAATGGTAGCCCTAACTTACATTCCCATTTGATGGTGTAGTGTCAGTAGGTCTTAGAAGTTACTGGCTCTCTCCAACCTCTGTGTGACAGCGGCTCCCTGCCCCCTCTCTCTCCTTTATGCTAAGGCCAGTTGCGGAGTCTGTGGGAGAAAGCAGGAGGTGGCAGCTGGTGTCTGGTTACATAAGTAGCCAAGCACACCCCATAATAATGGCTGGGACTCATGAGTGGATTTTGCCCTACTATAGAAGGGCACTTGTCCAGGATGGTTGGAAGCTATGGTATGCATAGTCTTGTCTCTGTGTTCTCACGTGACATAACCTAGCGCTGGAGGGCTTATTTGTGGAGCAAGGTTTATATTTCAAGTTTACGCCAAAAACCCTGCAAAGTCAAGCTAGGGCTCATTTTCAAGGTAGGGCTTTTTTTTTTTTTTTTTTTTTTTTAAAGAAACAGAATATGTATGTAAGCTGGGAGTTCCTTAATAGCTGCACATGCCAAAGGCTGCCTTTCCCTCATCTAACACCTAAGCATCCAGACTCATCCCTTATGGCAGATGTTAGGATAAAGTTGGATGAGGCAGTGTTTGGTTTCAAAATGCCCAATATTTAGATCTAATGGGAAATTAGCCAACACCAGAGGCTTATTGTCCTCTGCCAACTGAGCACATGCATGGCAAAGGAGTAAGCGGGTGATGTATAAAGCCCCTCCTACGCCTAAACATCACAAGTGTGATAGGCCAAAGGAAAAAAAAAAAAAAAAAAACGACAAGAAATCTGTTTAGTTTGAGCACAGATCACCTTCCTCTTAAAACCCCTTATATACTGTACCCAAATTTCAAACTCAAAAATAAAATAACCACCCTAAAACAACGACAAATCAAGTGTTCAGAGCTTACCGCCGCCATATGGTCCTCCCATACTCCTGCTACCACCAAAATTACCGCCACTCTTCATTGGGCCATAGTTTGACGACTGCTGGTTGTAGTTACCAAACTCATTGTAGTTTCCACCACCATAGTTGCCTAACGTGACAAGAACATTCTAAGCAAAATTCTTAATTTTGACAGGTTTTAAACAGTCCCTAACTTTTAATAAACTGCATAAGTCAGTAGTAGAGGTGACAAACTATTCCTGCTCTCAGGCAGGCTCCCTGCTTTATCAGTCTCCAGACAGAGCAGAAGTTACATGACTTGTGGACGCAGGCATAGCGCTAGGAGCTCATGATGAAGCTAAAAAGGGAGCTTTTTCTATCACATCCAAAGTACATTTTTTCTTATTAGAATTATCTGTATATACCCTACACATTTGTGGGACTGTTTCATAGGTAGAGAAAGTTATTGAGCAGATATTTAGTCACTGTGAGCAGTATATAGCAGCTAGACTCCAGCCATCAGCTCAAGGAAGAAAAAAAAAAAATACAAAAAGTATTTCCCAGTTTACCCCTCTTCATGCACAGTCATAATAGCCAGAAATAGTATTATTCCTCAAGTACACACTGTACTATTAAGTTAGGCAAGGCTGCTGCATTACCTCCGCCATAATTGTCATAGCCTCCGCCATATCCACCACCTTGGTTTCCGTAACCTGGACCACCACCATATCCACCTCGTCCACCACCATAACCTGGTCCGCCACCAAAGTTTCCACCTGGATGAACATAAATAGGATTTTAGAAATGAAGGGTATACAGACAAGATAACAGAACTGATCACAGACGAAAGCTTTATGTACAGTAGGAAGGGCTAAAGGCAACGGCATCTTGTGGAAATCGTTATAGGAAAACTCAAATTTACAGGGAATAGCTTTATTGGCATTATAGGAAACTCATTGCGGCCTCTGCAAATTCACTTCATAAAGACTATTTGTTGCTGGTGCACAGACTGATATCACACAATAGTTCATTATATTATATTAACATAGCATAATTGTTAATTTCTGCAGCTTTTCCAATCACTTAACAGGATTTGCACAGCTCCTTGAGTTTTTTTTAGCACTACTGACCAATGTCAAACACCAAGTGGCAACTGCTACATACAACTCAATGTATTTGTATGGATTACAGCAGTAGTTAAAAATTTAAGTTAGTTAGTGGAACTACAAAAAGGTTGCAGTGCGGTCCTGGCCTTATCCCAGTCAGGGACAGAACAGAACAGATTTTCAGCTGCAGAGATTTCTACAGCAAGTCTGTCATATGTGAACTAACCCCAAGAGCCTTGATACATTCAAGTACCTGTGGTTAGTGTTAAAGTTACTGTTACCAGGGTGAAGAATAAACCAGCAACACATTCAGAAGAGTGACATTCCTCCCCATAAAAACTCATGTCTCCATTGCAGAGATATTAATATCCCAATATGTAAATGAGAAGTCTCCAGCACCAAGGGCAGCTCCATTGGTCTAGATTGTTATGCTACACGCTGCTCTAATACACCAGCACGAATGCAAAATCATAGGGCCAGATGAGATTTCAGCATACATCTCTGGCTCTGTTGCTCAAAAAGTGGAAGGTATTTTAGAACAGAGTTGGGTTCAGCAGTGCTGACCTCTGTGCTCCAGACTGATCGTTTACATGAAGCTTAATAAAAGAATACTTTGGCAGAGGCACAAATCATCATGGGTAAGCCTTCCATTCAGGCGAGTCTGACCACTGTGTGTTGCTAGCTTAATATGCTATATCTTGGTGACAGACTCCCTTTAACTAGTCTATCTGTATAAAGCGCTTACATACAAGCAGTCTTTTGGCCTTGTCCTGGAAAAGTATATTGGGTGCCAAAGACAGCAGCTTCTATCTTGGAAAACGCTTTGCAGAGAAACTAACGTGTTCCCTGGCACGCAATACACAGAGCACATGTAATGTAAAAACAGTTTGAGGCTGAGGCACTACGTTACAGAAACAGAGGTTTTGCTGTGTTTTTTTTGAGCCAAAGCCAGGGGTGGATTGAACAGAAATATAAGTGTTTGCTATATATATTTCCCCATTCCTTTTATAGCAACAATGAGGGGCCTTAGCCTAAGTCTATACAATGAAGACTTAACCATAAAGCTTACCTCCTTGACCACCACCATATCCATTGTATCCATCACCATATCCACGGCCACCACCATAGCCATCTATAATAAATTAAAAACAAACAAAAACTCACTTTTAGAAATCATTAATAAGTCATCTCCTCCTAATGCTAAACAATGAGGCAGAATCTGCCATAAAAATCAGCTCCAAACCCCCCCCCCCCCAAAAAAAAAAAACAAAAAGCCATGTGAACAGAACCAAAGACCTCTTCCCAAGAACAGGATCATATGCATATGACAATTACACATAGATGACCACGTCATATCACTGCTGAAGTAGGATGTGCCGCTTTGCAAATTTTATTTTATTTTTTTTACGTCCCTCCATGTTCTTCAGTCTCAGAGTCTACATATCTATGCGAGGGTGACATATCATCAAGTCTGTATTATATAAACATTTCTACAACTAGATTTACATTGTGACATACCAGAGCCTCCTCTGAAGTTGCTGCCAGGTCCTGGACCAAAGTTTCCACCACCACGTGAGTCACCAAAACCAAAGTTACCTATAAAAGGATGCAAACTTAGAAGATGCAAAGCCTGAAAAATCAGTGTAAAGATTTGCATCTACATTGCAGGAAACATACCTCCCCTGCTACTCCTTGTGTTCTGTACTTCATGCATTTCTTGCCTTGATAAAGCCTTCCTTACTTCTGCATTGTGCCCATTTATGGTGTGATACTTTTGCACTAGAAGGAAAGAAAAAAATAAATAAAATACTCTTTAGCTTGATACCCTCAGAAAAATTCTGCCTCCAAAAAAAAAAAAAAAAAAAGCCCAAAACAATGTAAAGAAGACCACTGCATAAGAAACTTACAGACAATTTTATCCACAGGATCGTGGTCATCAAATGTCACAAAACCAAAGCCTCTCTTCTTGCCAGATTGTTTATCAGTAATGATTTCAATGGTTTCAATTTTTCCATATTCTTCAAAATATTCCCTAAGGTGATGTTCTTCAGTATCTTCCTTGATACCGCCAACAAAAAGTTTCTTTACTGTAACATGGGCACCAGGTTTCGCAGATTCCTGGTAAAAAATAAGACGAAAACACCACAACAAGCTTTAGTTTGTTGTCTCACCCAAGTACAATGTCACTAAATCGTAATATGTATTCACATAATCACCTC
Source organism: Leptodactylus fuscus (assembly GCF_031893055.1). Taxonomy (NCBI): domain Eukaryota; kingdom Metazoa; phylum Chordata; class Amphibia; order Anura; family Leptodactylidae; genus Leptodactylus; species Leptodactylus fuscus. Next base: position 178,317,494 of record NC_134268.1, on the reverse strand, counting down.
TCTTGCAACAGCACGTTTTGGCTCCACAACTCTTCCATCAATAGAATGAGGCCGGGCTGACATTGCTGCGTCAACTTCACTCATTGATGAGAAAGTCACGAACCCAAAGCCCCTCGATCTTTTGCTTGAAGGGTCTCTCATAACCTAAGGAAAGAAGAAGAGTAAATACAGGAGCTAAATTCACAAAACCAAAAGGCATGCATCAGTATACATAAAGAATCAGGGCAAAATAAAGGCATCCACACACTAGAAGCCCCCTTGTTCCTTTGTCATGGAGAGACCTTAGAGCACCACTCAATCTTTATTCAGTGCCAACTAAGATAGACAAGTAGAGCATTCAGGATCCCTATTCTTGTAGTGATTAATGGAGTTCCAGCATTAAGACATCCATCACCTAACCCATGACTAGTACATTTTGAGAGGGACACCCTCTTTAAAGGTATTTCCCATGATCAAAAAAAAAAAAAAAAAAAAAAAAATATATACATACATTTTTAAATACACACACACACTGCACGCCCTTTAAGTGTCACACTACATTGGCCACAGACGTCATGTGAACAGTCACTAGCCTTAACAGACATGATGTTACATGACAGTTGAGGCTAGTGACTGGTAGCAGGACATTTAAAGGGCAAGTAAAGGTTTATTAGTTTCGGCCTGGTCTTATCCCATTAAAGTGGAAGAACATCCATGAAAAAATTAAAAATAGATATATATATATATATATATATATATATATATATATATATATATAGAGATGAAGCCACATATTCAGCCTAAAGGGGTTTTCTAGAAGTAATGTCTATGACCTGTCAATGACTGATGGCCGATTAAAGCAGTTACTTGAAGTAGCAGTGGTGCTTGGAGGAGCAGTTTCTGCTTCAAAGAGCCAGTAATGATGTCCCATTCATTCATCACATTATTCCCATTGGAGTGAGGGGGCTGAGCTGCAATATGAAACATAGCTGCTGTGCTACTCCACTATACTTGGCATACAGAAAAGAGGTCAAAGCACTTATTAAAATACTGCCGACTCTTCAAAGAGTTGTGGGGTATCAAGTGTCAGACTGCCACAAAATATTTAGCTTAGTTCATGAATATTAAATCCCAGAAAAATCTCAAAGTTTTGTGTTTTTTTTTTTTTTGGAAGGGATAGGAACATTGATTACAGCAGGTAACAAGAGAATCATCATCCTACAATCTGTAAAGTGCTATATATTATGCAGTCATAGGCCCCACCACATGATGCAGTTACAGTATACTTTATTGAAAGGAAATATCTACTATACTAGTCTTATACTACTGAAGAGAACACTCTTGGCTTCTGCTGATATAGTAGTGTAGTTTTCAGTATATTGTCCACAGTTGCAGATAATATGTGCACCTATTCGTTTGTATAGCCCTGTGCACATCTGTAGTTTTTATTGATCAGTGTCCAGAACATAGAAACTATCCACAAATTATGGAGCAGGTGCTAGTCTTGTCCCTTTTTGTGGTAGGGAGACTAGATACAAGCATAGAGGATCATACAAGTTTTTTGCAGATCCATGACTTGAGGACTTTTGTGTCAATTACAAATGAGTCTTTGCAGGCAATAAAAACCACCAGTGTAGTGTGCATGTAGCCGAATGGAAACTCGTAGGCACATCTAAGGAATATTTTGGGAGCTTTAGACATACAAAAACTGCACACCGCAGTAAAAAGCCCCAACAGAGAGCTGTTAAGCACAGCACCTCCCCCCAACTAGGGCTAAAATATAATACAAGATGAAGTCCAATCCATGTAATTACTAATATGCACCATATAAATATTATATATGCTAATTCTGATGATTATATATTCTGTTCACCCTCAGAAGACCCTCCCTCCCCCATCCCATCATAAGCAAAGCTGGACCGGCGACTTACCACACAGTCTGTCAGCTTTCCCCATTGTTCGTAGTATTTTCGGAGACTGTCCTCTGTAGTTTCAAAGCTGAGCCCTCCGATGAACAGCTTACGGAATTGTTCCTTTTCCCTCTGCAAAACAGACAAGACATTACTTCATATTCTTACTGGAAAATACAAAAATTGAGAGGATTTCCTCCTTATAATACATCCCCTACCCTGAGAGATGTGCCTGATCAAGAGGACAATAGTCCTCAAGTCCCAGAGGGTGAATCTGTGACCATGACGCTATTCTCTTCTACATAGATAAGGAGTACAAGCATTACTTCAGTCCAGCAATCACACCCACAAGCTATGGCATAGCTCTCAACTGTCCCGGATCCAATAAGAGAGTCCAAGTTTTACACTGCTGTCCCTCATAGCTTATGGTTTGTCCCACTATAACCCTGAAATGTTTTGCTGTTAAACTTTGCTAGGGAAGGATAAAGGCTAAATGGTAGTCGATAAATCCTAGTGGGCTAACGGACCTTTGATGGCATCATGACCATGTGATCAGACCCGTGTGGGCAGAGCTATTCTGTATACTACAAGACCATGTGGTGTTACACAGAAAGAAGCTGCTGGGAACAGAGACTGATGGAAGGTAAGGGAGGAGGGAACTGGGGGCAGATGTTGGGGCAATTAAACTGAAGGCAGATGAAAAGGGACATTAAGCTTGTAGCAGATAAAGGGGGACATTTAAATGGGAACAGATAGGGAAACATTAAACTGGAGGGGGAACAGATTGAGGGCAACATTAAACTAGGGGCAACTGGAGGAAGGCATTACAACAAGGAGAGGGGACATGTCTGCCTCTAGACATCTCCAGTTTAATGTCTCCCTGTAGATTCTGCCAGTTAAAACTGGGGCAGGAGGAGAGGGACTGAATACTATGGGGCAATTGGAGGGAACATTATAATGTGGGGCATATAACGTTACAGTGAATGTAGGAGCATTATCCTGTATGCAGGCGCATGCATGGAAGAAATGGATAATGGGCGGAGTTAACAGAAGAGGGTGGAGCTAGATTTGCCATGGCGCACCGCACAATTTGTCCCTTTATCTGTCCTTAGAAAGTTGTGAGGAATTCTATTATAGCACAGGGAACCCTCTTTCTCTCAATCCTGCAGTGTGACACTTCTGTCCATTGCGGATAAGCCAAGCACGAGATAAGGAAATCCTGTCAGTCAGCTGCACTGACTAGTCACCACAGATAACAATGGCACCGGCTACATGAAGAATGAATGAGCAGCAGCTCGGCCGCCATCACGGCTCTTTGCTATGGGGAAAAAAAAAAACACAAGATGGCGGCTGAGGCAGAACGGAGCAGCTAGATGTAATGAGGTAAAGCCGGACACAGCGGCTAACACCGGCAGGGCCCGCACATAGCGGCAGAGCCCGGACACAGCGGCTACACCGGCAGAGCTCGGACATAGCGGCTACACTGAGCAGACTCCGGACACACAACAGAGCAGATAGGGGTACTGAGGTAAAGCCGGACACAGCGGCTAACACCGGCAGAGCCCGGACACAGCGGCTACACCGGCAGAGCTCGGACATAGCGGCTAACACCGGCAGAGCTCGGACATAGCGGCTAACACCGGCAGAGCTCGGACATAGCGGCTAACACCGGCAGAGCTCGGACATAGCGGCTAACACCGGCAGAGCTCGGACATAGCGGCTAACACCGGCAGAGCTCGGACATAGCGGCTAACACCGGCAGAGCTCGGACATAGCGGCTAACACCGGCAGAGCTCGGACATAGCGGCTAACACCGGCAGAGCTCGGACACAGCGGCTAACACCGGCAGGGCCCGCACATAGCGGCAGAGCCCGGACACAGCGGCTACACCGGCAGAGCTCGGACATAGCGGCTACACTGAGCAGACTACGGACACAGAACGGAGCAGCTACATGTACTGAGGTAAAGCCGGACACAGCGGCTAACACCGGCAGAGCCCGGACACAGCGGCTACACCGGCAGAGCTCGGACATAGCGGCTACACTGAGCAGACTCCGGACACACAACAGAGCAGATAGGGGTACTGAGGTAAAGCCGGCCACACCGCCAGAGCCCGCTCCGCTAAGGACAGTAACACAATACACGTCACCGCTCACTCTGACACCTCACATCAAACATGACATCTAGAACAAAAGTCTCGGAGCCAACCTACCGCGCCATACCTACACCCTGAGGTAACACTCACCTCCATAACCGTCCTCACACAAACACCGGATATAAATAAGAAATATAAAATAAATTATAAGGTAAAACCACGCGAGCGCCTTCCCGAGCGTCGGCTCAGCTGTAATGGCGACCGGCAAAAGCCTACTTCTAGAATCTTCTCCCAGCTAGCAGTTAGCCACTCCCACCGACGTCACGAGCCTACCAATAGCGAGCGACCGGCTCTCCCGGAGACAAGAGCTGTAGGCGTGGCTTAGGCGCACTGCTTCTGTCATCTGCCGGTTATAATAACCATACTACGATAGTGGGAGTCGCGCAGTTTCCGTAAGACGGCGGCTGGTGAATGGAGGATAGGTTACGTTACTAGCGCCGGGGGGTTTGTGAATAAGGTTACGCCCTGACGAAAGAGAGACAAGACCGGTCGATGTTGGTGCGTGGGGGGAGGTGGGATTGGAGGAAGACAAGGAATGGGATGTGTACGGCGTCCATTGTTTTATGGTGGGAAATGGCCGAAATAATAAAAATGTGTAAAATTAATAATATGTGTTATTGTATTCATTATTATTGACAGTGTATCAGGACGGCTTGGTGAGGTCGCCTTACAGTAATGGCTGCAATTCTTAGCTATGATGTAAACCATATAGTTGTGGTAAATATGTCTGCTATTACCTCATACAGTTATTGATCCAGTAAGAAGCCATTAATCCGTTATCACAAGGCTGCGCTCAGTCATAATGTATTCAAGGTTATTCAGCTATATAGCGTTGTATGGTCATGTGACCGCGATATTGTTCGAGTCAACACCAGTATAGCGTCATTTTTTATGGATTCATTCAGGCACATTTATTAAACTACTTGTGCCCTTATTTGGTGTAAATTACGCCTTCTGGCGTTTTTCTGCCCCGTTTACGCCTTTTTTCCCCTCTCCTCGCAGTATTTATGACTTGCGTCATTTTAAAAAAGAGGCACAAATGCAGCCCAGTATATGGACAGTGTAAAAAGAAACCAAAAAGCTCAACTTGGAACAAAAAAGGCAAAGCGCACAGAACCTAAAGCGGCAAATCTAAACACAGTGATGATAAATCTATGACACGTCTGTCAAAGGTGACATGCCAAGACATTGCAGGTGGTACAAAGTGGCAGGGGCGCACCTACCATGAGGGGACGGAATGGAGTCAGGGCTCATTCACATCTGCGCCCGGTCTTCGTTCATACAGGTTTCCGTTTCCTGCACAAAACAGGGCAGGAGACAAAACCTGCAGTCATTTTTCAAACCCATTAATTTGAATGGGTTTGAAAAGTGTCCGGACATGAGCGCCGGTGAGCGTTTTATGCTCTCCGTGGCTAAACCGTTTTTTTTTAACCGGACACAGAGTTGACATGCAGGACTCTCTGTCCGGTTTAAAAAAAAACGGTTTCGCCGCGGAGAACTGAAAATGCTCACAGCATGACAGGTTTCCATCTTCTGCCGGCAGAACACGGAAACCTAATACGGAGTACCGAACGCTGGTGTGAACCCAGCGTAAATGGAGAAGGGAAGGCTTTTTTAAAAAAAAAAAAAAATTGGCAGCTACTTATTGTGTTATTGCAATAATACAATAAGTCGGACATGCCGGATTTTGTGTCCGGCTTTAAAAAAAATGGTTTCCCCGCGGAAAGGCAGAAGACGCACACAGGTGGTCACCTTTGAAAACCCGTTCAAGCGAATGGGATTGAAAACTGACCACTGGGTTACCGTCCCCTGTCCAGTTTGGCCAGGGCAGAAGATGGAAACTGGACAACGAGTGCAGGTGTGAAAGCGACCTTACTGATAATATTTGTTCACCTGTCCACACTCCAGTCTTGGTCGCCCTCTGCTGTCGCCTCTAGGTGGCGCTACACTTACGTCATAAAGCCGAACAAAGCCAGGTTGCTACCTACAGCGTTATTATTATATATTTAGATAGCACCATTAATTCCATGGTGCTTTACATATGAGGGTTTACATACAGTACGCAAAATATACAAAACAAATACAATACTAATACTAATGACTAATACTAATGACCAACTGGTACAGTGGGATGGAGGGCCCTGCCCTGCAAGGGTTTGCAATCTATGAAGGAAGAGGGATAGAATCCCGGTGTTCTGTAATGTCGGTTACAGCACACCCTGGAGGAGGTAGCGGAGGGAGTCGAGGAGTGGAGTATGGACAGCTGAGTAAAAATTAACGGCCACTACTCTGTTGTACATACAATACTGGAAAAGAAAATCTTACGTCGTCGCGCCTGCGCCGGAGCAGTGGTCACACTCTGCAGTCAGTGTAAGAGGCGGTCGCGCTTTTGCACCTACAGCTGAAAGAAGGGATCGCTCACTAACTGGGAATCTGTACTGGATTCCCTGTTAATGAGCAATCCGGGCGATGGCATTCGTGCCCTCTCTGCCACGTGTGCCATAGGTTCGTCATCACGGGCCCACAACTACCAGGATGCCTTGTATGAGCTTAGACAGCAGGAATCTACACCAGGTAAACAAATGCAGAGGATTCCAGGAGCACCCAGAGAAACCCAGAAATCACTGAAAACAATGCTGAAGGTATTTGAGTGCACTTATTAACCAATTAATAGCAGTAATAGACCTTTTAAAAAAAAATTGCCTAGAAAGCCCCTTTAACCCCTTCCCGACATGCGCCGTAATAGTACGGCGCATGTCGGGTCTGTAACTATAGCAACCGCCCGGGAGCCGGGCGGCCGCCATAGCCGCCGGGTGTCTACTGCTTTAAGCAGTAGACAACCGGCTCTAATGCCTCCGATCGGTCCCCGGACCGATCGGAGGCATTAACCCCTCCGGCGCCACAGTCAAAGGCCCGGGATCGCCGGCTCCTGGAGCATGCTCCAGGGCCAACGTCATGTTGCCATGACAGCCGGGAGCCTGTACAAGGCTCCCAGGCTTGTCTGCAAATTGTCTCTTTTGCAGGCTGGTCTATGCAGCCTGCAAAAGAGAGGATGATTTTTTGCAATGCATTAGCATTGTAATGCATTGCATTAGTGATCAGACCCCCTGGGGTTCAACACCCCGAGGGGGTCTAATAAATGCAAAAAAAAAAATTAAAAAAAAAGTTAAAAAAATATAAAAAAATACAAAAAGTATTAAAAGTTCAAATCACCCCCCTTTCCCTAGAACACATATAAAAGTAGTTAAAATTGTGAAACATATACATGTTAGGTATCCCCGCGTCCGAAATCGCCCACTCTACAAATCTATAAAAATATTTTTCCTGTTCGGTAAACGCCGTAGCCGTTTTTTCACCGTTTTGATTCTGATAAAAATTTGAATAAAAAGTGATCAAAGCAATAACATTTCCCGAAAATGGTAGAACTAAAAAGTACACCCGGCCCCGCAAAAAAAGACGCCCTATGCATCCCCGTACACTTACGTATAAAAAAGTTACGGCCGTCGGAATATGGCGACTTTTAGAAAAAACATTTTTTTAAAACAGTTTTGGATTTTTTTAAGGGGTCAAAATGTAAATAAAACCATATAAATTTGGTATCCCTGGAACCGTACCGAAACACAGAATATAGGGGACATGTCATTTTGGCTGCACAGTGAACGCCGTAAAACCAAAGCCTGTAAGAAAGTCGCAGAAATGCATTTTTTCTTCAAATCCACCCCATTCTGAATTTTTTTCCTGCTTCCCAGTACATTATATAGAATAATTAATGGTGGCATCATGAAGAAAAATTTGTCCCGCAAAAATTAAGACCTCATATGGCTCTGGGAGCGGAGAAATAAAAAAGTTATGGGGTTTAGAAGGAGGGGAGTCAAAAACGAAAAATGAAATTCAAAAAATGCCATCGGCGGGAAGGGCTTAAGGACGAAGCCCCGTTTTTCAAATCTGACATCTGTCACTTTATGTGGCAATGACTTTGAGATGCTTTAATTTAAGTGATTTTGAGATTGTTTGTTTTTTCATTGCCCATCATACTTCATGTTAGTGGTAAAGCTTGATCAATATTTTTTTCATGTATTTATTAAAAAAAATAGAAAATTTGATTGAAATTTTGAAAAATTTACATTTTTCAAAATGTAGAATGCTCTTCTTTTCAGATAGTCATACCACTCAAATATGTTAATAAATGTTATCGACCATATCTCTGCTTTATATTGGCACCCCACAGTTACACAATTTCTCCTGAACATACCCCATATGTGACCATAAACTGCTGTATGGGTAAATGGTGGGCTTGGGATGGAAAGAGCTATATTTGGATTTTTGAGAGCAGATTTTACTGGAATAGTTTTTGGGGGCTATGTCGCAATTACAGAACACCTTAAATACCAATACAATGGAAACCCCTAATGAGTGACCCCATTTTGGAAGCTACACCCCTCACAGAATTTATAAAAGGCTATAGTGAGCATTTTCACCCATGAGATTGTTTCCAAAAAGAAATGTGCAGTATATGATGCAAAATTAAAATTGTAATTTTCCCGGATATCTGCTGTTTCAGTCCCCCATGTGTCATGCCCACCTTGTGACAGTATGAAAGGTCAGCTCTTCAGTTATTATACTCTGTTTCCCGATTTTGGAAACACCCTACATGCAGCCCTAATCTTCTGCCTAGAAATACAACAAGGTTCAGAAGTGAAAAGAACCAATGCACATTTGATTCCAAATTTGAAGGGACTGCGCTTTTTAGCTTTAGGAGTATATATTTATAGGGACTGGTTTCTGGATATATTATTTTTGCAGAGCCCCAGAGGTGCCAGTAAATTGGATTACTCCAAGAAGTGACCCAATTTTATAGAGGGCACGTAAGGGTCTCTGCAAACATGATGTGGCGTCCAAAAACTGAACAACGTAAATCTGAACTCCAAAAGCCTCACAGCGCTTCTTCACACCTGCACCTTGCTGTTTGCTCAGAAGGGAAGAAGCTCTATTTGTTTTTTTGGAGCACAGTTTGTCATGCTACTTTTGCAGAGTCCCTTCATTGTTATGAGTTATAATGAATATCAGGCTGAGGTGTCCCTGGTTATTCTCTTGCCAGAAAGTGGTGAGTGAGGCACAGATTGCTCCGTGGGTCAAAAATACAACACATTATCAGCTACCTACTTCAAAAAACTGGTGTAGATGGGCTGATAAATTCCCCTAATTGATTTTAGTGGAGCCGTGCAATTTCCAAAAATGCAACGTTCTTGTAAATCGCAGCATTTCTGCTACAGGTATTTCTTTCTCTGCAATGTGTAGGGACTATGAAATGCCACGTTTTTTTTGCCGCAGCGTTTACGCCATGTGGGGCTTCATCCTTAGGATATGTTTCAACAGGACTGAAATAATGCATGATTTCTGCAGCAGAACATCTGCAGAGTTTCTGTAGGAAATGCACAATAGAAAAATGCAGCTAAGAGTTAATTTTTGCTGGTATTTTTCATTGTAGAAATGCTGCAGATTTCACCAGATATATTCTGAGATCCTGATGATCAACCAAAAACATTCTCTGCTTTCATTCAGTTTGGATATGAGGAAGTTACCCAGTGAATGGGTGTTGAGTGTACGTGACACATGAAAGAAACAAAGGCTGTTACTGAGTAACATGAAGGAGTGAGCGACCCTCCAGTGATGTGTCTGCAGATTGTCAGAGTAGATGGGGGATGGTGAAATATCTGTCTATATACATAGCCAACTAACAGACTCCTAAATACACACCTTAGCAGCAATCTGAAATATAGGTTTATATATATATATATATATATATATATATATATATATATATATATATAGTGAGAAGGTGACAGACAGAGTGCTGGAATCACACAATATCTTCCCCAGTTTTTAACTTATGTGTGGTCCAGTGCAGGTCTTGAGTAGGCCTCAGCTCCAGGTGTAGATCCAGGACTCATTACTGGGCCAGAAAACGGCTGCAGATCCTGCACTGTAATGCAGATCCAGGGAATGAGAGGAGGCGGATGGGTCTGTCCTGTTACCCTGAGTCCGGTGAGACAATATCGTGCTTGTTTTGTTTGTCTGAAGTAATCCACGTGTATAGTTAGGTTATAATTTCTGTTTAGTTAGTCGCTCAGACAAGCAGGATTTTCTTTTGTTTTTGCCTGAAGTTAAGGCTGTATTTTATTTTGCTCATTTTATGCCTGAAGTCAATGTTTATTTATTATTCCTAAATAAACCTGTTTGCTGCATATTTTGTGTCCCTGTCTTTGACTGCTGGGGTCCACACCATTGCTGCTACTGAGCTACCTCCCCAAAATACAGTATATATACAGTGTAATGTGTGGAGAACAATAAAACATAAAAATCAATGTAAATCTAAATGAATATTCCATGGAGATCTGGGGGTTTGGAATGATACTCAAAATAAAAGTAGAAAATCAATTTACAGGCAGATCCAACTTTAGTGGAAATGCCTCAAGAACAAGGAAATGAGGCTCAGTAGTGCTTGTGTGGCCTCCACGTGTCTGTAGGACCTCCCTACAACACCTGGTCATGCTCTAAGCAGTGGATTTTCTCCTCCCAGACCTGGATTTAAGCATCAGTTAACTCCTCAACAGTTTGTGGTGCAACCTGGCAGTGGTGGATGGAACGTGACATGATTTCCCAGATGTGCTCTATTGGATACAGGTCTGGGGAGCGGGCAGGCCAGTCCATAGCATCAATGCCTTCATCTTGCAGGAACTACTAACACACTCCAGCCACATGAGGTCTAGCATAGTCATGCATTAAAAGGAACCCAAGGGCCACAGCACCTGCATATGGTGTCACAAGGAGGCTGAGGATCTCATCCTGGTACCTAATGGCAGTTAGGGTACCTCTGGCTAGCCCATGGAGGGCTATGCGGCCCTCCAAAGAAATGCCTCTCCACACCATTAATGACCCATTGCCAAATCAGTCATGCTGGAGGATGTTGTAGATAGAAGAACGTTCTCCAAGGTATCTCCAGACTCTATCATGTCTGTCACATGTGCTCATTGTGAACCTGCTCTCATCCTTGAAGAGCACAAGGTGCCAATGTCAAATATGCCATTCTTGTTGTTCTCTGACAAATGCCAATTCCCTGCATGGTGTTGAGCTGTTAGTCAACACCCACTTCTGGATATTGGGCCCTTATACCACCCTCATGGAGTCTGTTTCTGACAATTTGAGCAGACACTTGGATTTTGGTGGCCAAAGGAGGAGGTAGCCCTGATACTGGATTGTTGCCCTCTTATGGCCCCTTCCACCTCTCCTGGTGTACTGGCCTGTCTCCTGGTATCTACTCCATGCTCTGGATATGGTGCTGACAGATACAGCTAGCCTTCTAGCCACAGCTCGCGTTGATGTGCCATCCTGGATGAGCTGCACTACCTGAGCTATGTCTGTGGGTTGTAGACACCGCCTCACCTCTAGGGGGGTTAGAGCAATGACAAAATGCAAAAGTGACCAGAACAAGAGCCAGAAAGTATGAGAGCAGAGAAATGGTCTGTGGTTACCACCTGCAGAACCACTCCTTTAGTGGGATGGTCTTGCTTATTTCCTATCATTTCTACCTGTTGTCTATTCCATTTGCACAACAGCAGATGAAATTGATTCCCAATCAGTGTGCAGCGTATATAGGTTTTCTCCTACTCACTCATCAGACCATCAGATTATATATTATACATTTATCATCATTTTCTGTGGTGGCAAAATATAAAATTAATGATAAATTCTGTAATATGTCACCACTGTCTGATCAATGGGAATCTGACTGCCGGATCCTTCACTAAAGAGGAGCATAAATGGCTGCATCTCTTTGCATTGTATAGACGACTTGCACTGTGTCTGGTACTTCAGATTAGGAATAGGGATTAGCTGTAGTCTAGAAATCCTCAAACTGTCCAATGTCTGCACATGAAGTTACAGAGTTTATATTGACTTTAATAAAACCAGTTCTCGGCTCTTCTGGTAGCTGAGAGCACCTGGCATATGCTCACATTGTTTGCACACATTTTCTATTTTAACTAAAAATTGCATGTTCTTGGAGTAAACATTTAGGCCTGGATGTTGCGATGTTCTCCAAACATGCGTGGGGCTCTACACTTTTGTCACTACAGACAAACACTATGAACAATGTTACCTTACATCAAAGAAGCATAATTATACCAACAGATGGGAAGAAATGTCCCCATCTGCAGAGGTAAAGGGCTCAGCAGATGGTTGTCCATTGTCAATGAGCAGCTTTATTTGGAAACAACATGAAAGCAGGTTCAACCTTCCGGGACTGTTTAATTAAAAGGTGCCATACCCTCTAATTCTACTCCCTGGTTAGCCCAAATATGGTGGATTGGATAACTTGTCATGTTGGATTCTTATGAACATTATGTTAATATGGAGAGGCCAATAACTGAAGGTCACATAATAAATAATCATATATACTCCAGGATAGAGTAGGGGTACTCAACTACTTTTAGGAAAAAAACATTGTCCAGGGTCCACCATCAAGTAAAGGTCTGAGTGGAACTATTATGTGTGGGGGAACTAATGGGCAATTATACTGTAAGTGGGGGCACTAAGGAGCTTTATACTGTACATAGAGGTATGAAGGAGTATTGTACAGTGGGTGAGGACACTAAGGTGCATTATACTGTACATGGGGTTATGAAAGAGTATAATATGGTGGGTGGGGACAAGAAGGTGCATTATATGATGAGTTTTGTGCCTCCTCACAGTATGCGCCTTAGTACCCCTTCCCCACAGCATAATTACCCATTTGTGTCCCCACACATAATTAATAGAGATGAGCGAGTAGTATTCGATCGAGTAGGTATTCGATCGAATACTACGGTATTCGAAATACTCGTACTCGATCGAGTACCACTCGCTATTCGAATGGAAAAGTTCGATGCAGAACCAGCATTGATTGGAAGAATGCTATACAGTCGGCCAATCAACGCTGGTTCTTCTCCTACCTTTAGAAGTCTTCTCCGTGCAGCTTCCCCGCGGCGTCTTGCGGCTCTGAATTCACTCTGCCAGGCATCGGGCTTGGGCAGAGCTGACCACGCATGTCCGCTTGTAGTGCGGGCATGCGCAGTCGGCTCTGCCCAGGCCTGATGCCTGGCAGAGTGAATTCAGAGCCGGAAGACGCCGCAGGGATGCTGCATGGAGAACACTTCTCGGAGGATCCAGCCTGACCCTCACTCGTGGACTTGGTAAGTATAATTTGATCGAATGTTGCCTACCCCTGAAACGAGCATTTTCCCCCCATAGACTATAATAGGGTTCGATATTCGATTCGAGTAGTCGAATATTGCGGGGCCACTCGAAACGAAAATCGAATCTCGAACATTTTACTGTTCGCTCATCTCTAATAATTAACATTAACAGTGACTCAGAGAAACATTCATCTCCCGCCCTGTCCAATCCCTGATCCCTTGCACCAAGCAGCAGCAGGGATTGGGGCTTGTGGACAGTGGGTGAGATGTGAAGGTTTCTCCCACCTGTTGTCATAATGAAAGTGCCGGGATGCAGGAGTCGGGACAGCTAAGTATCCATGGGATAGCGGATCAATTGCTGGAAAAAAACAATCCACTCCATTGAGAATGTAGCAGTGAGTGCCCTTATTCATTTAAATGGGAGTACCAGAAATACTCAAGGAACAGCACTCGTGCACCTGATTGCAGTGTAGGGGTGTCTGTGTCCACCTCTACATTCTCAGTGGGAGAGAAAAAAGCACCCCCCCCATTGGACCTCCACAGTTAAGATATTTATCCTCTACCATATGGATAGAGGAAAATCATTTCCATGGTATAACTCCTTTAATAATCATCATCACTCCTTAAAGGGGTATTCCATCATATAAGTCATGGCATGAAGAGGTGGCTCATTCTTGGTTGGACGGCCCCTAGAAGTCAATACTGCTTCATGATTTAAAGGGATCCTATCATTAAAATGCAATTTTTGTGACTAACACGTAGGAATAGCCTTAAGAAAGGTTATTCTTCTCCTACCTTTATATGTCTTCTCCGCGCCGCCGTTCGGTAGAAATGCCGGTTTTCTTTGGTATGCAAATGAGTTATCTCGCAGCACTGGGGGCATGCTCAATGCTACGAGAGAACTCTCCAGCAACACCTCCATCTTCTTCTGGAACAGCCTCTTCATGCATCTTCTTCCGGCCTTGGCTTGAAACTTCTACGCATGTGCAAATCAGCTCTGTCGTCGGGCCTCAGGCAGAGCCGCCTGGTGTAAGCGGTCATTGTCTTGTTTCCGCTTACCCCGCTTACTGTGGAGAGTTCTCTCGCAGCATTGGGGACATTGAGCGCTGGGGCCCGCCCCCAGTGCTGTGAGAGAACTCATATGCATACCGAAGAAAACCAGGATTTCTACCGAATGGCGGTGCGGAGAAGACATCTAAAGGTAGTAGAAGAATAGCCTTTCTTAAGGTTATTCCTACGTGTTAGTCACAAAAATTGCATTTTAATGATAGAATCCGTTTAAACCTGAAAGTTCCTGACTGTTTAGATACGTCACTTTCTATGAAGACTGTGTATTGGTTGCTGATCATTGTACTTGTTTTGTACCTTGATTATCTGGAATCTGTTTTTGCACACTGTGTATATGATTTGGGAACAAGTAGGTGGTAGTTCCATTGTAAAGGAAGAAGTGTTCCAAGAAATACTTGTTCCAGCTCACAGCTGTGTAAAGACACAACTCAATTAGATCCTTTATGCAGACATATGAATGTTTACAGATCGGCAGCACATTTTGCTCTGTAAACATGGAGTGTGCTGCCAATAATGTGCAAACTGTATGAAGACTGAAATCGTTGTAAGGATCTTTTGACTCCACACAGTGTGCATTGGCCTAGAAGGCACTTTATATAAGTACTAGCCTCTGCCCGCGACTTCGTCTGCATGTTGTTGGCGTCGATGATCCGCCTATATTCAGCAAATTGCTGCTAACAATGGTTTGCATGCTCCGGCATTTCGACAGCTCTGAAGCTGGCCTGCCGCTGAACTCATTTCACGCACTGTGCCCGTGATTGTTCCGGCATCTCAGCAGCTCACTGGGATGCCATATAATGAGTGTGGTGTTGGCGTCGATGATCCCCCTTAGCTCCGCTTGAGGAGAACTCTGTGACTTCTGGCTCCTTCATAGCTCTCGTTGTTTGCGACAAATTAGATTTTCTTTTTCCAGGCATGTTTAAATTTGGCAAACTGCCAATTTGGATTAAAGGTGTTTGCCAGGTCAGTTTGTCAGCACTGCCTGGATCAGATCAGATAATATGCAAATGCATGTACACAATGGACTGAGGGTTAGCGTGTGTTTACATAGAGAGATAACAGCCCTGGCTTTCTCAGAAGCTGAGATAAGAGCAGCGTAATATAGTATGTGAACATAAATTCATAACAGTCGTGAAGCCATGTCATTTACCAGGATAAAAAGAAACAAACATCCAAACTTTCACATTTATAATATTATTAGTAGGAGTAGGATAGGAAGGATAGGATAGGTGGATAGGATAGGTTAGGAGGATAGAATCTACCTGTTATATCAGCCTTTAACCTGTTCCTAGAAATCCACCTAAATTAAAGGGGTTTTCCGGAGAAATTTTTTTTATTTTAAAAAGTGTCCATTAGTGGTATTAATGTGTTAATAAATGCACCCTTATACCTTTTGGCATGTTTTGAGTGATTTTTTGGGTGTCTCTGAGAGCTGCTAGTGTCTCCAACTTTTGTTTACGTGCTATTCCACAGATAGCTTTTGTATGTTAATCCCCTTAGTCATTTTTGAATGAGCCTGCTTTTATGCATATGCTAATTAGCCTCCAGCAAGTGCTCTTCTCTGCTGTGTGTGAGAGCAGGGAGATGAGTCATCATCAGCAGCAGCCTGTGCTGTACACATAGCAGGGAGTGCTCGCTGGAGGCTAATTAGCATATGCATAAAAACAGGCTCATTCAAAAATTACTCACTGGATTAACATACAAAAGGTACGGGTAGAATAGCCTTTCTAAAGCCTATGCAAGTATGTGCTTAGTTAAAGATGACGTTTCCCAATGATAGAGCTCCTTTAAGTTCCTGTCTAAGATAAGTATAAATGTACAGAAACCAGTAGCCTAAACATCATTATTATTTGCCTTAAAGGGTTTCCAAAGATGTTTTAAAGCGCCTGTTTTTATTGTTAAGAAACAGCGCCACTTTTGTCCATGGGCTGTATCTGGTCCTTCAGCTGCCGTCTTCAACAGGAGTATGACAAGGTGAAAGTCAGATTATTGATATGTATTAAAGGAGCCTTTCACCAACATCCAGTATATCAACCCAGCTTTGCATATTGTCATGACCTGGTTGTTTGGGTATTTTGTTTTGGTTGGGGATTTGATCCGGGCTCCTGTTTTCTGCTGGTGGTTGCTTTGCCACTGGACTATCTGGTTTGGTATTGGTGTCAGTCCTCTTAGCATACTTGAGGTTCCAGGAATCGAACCTCAGGTGTTTAATATTGCCATCATCCTATGGGAGGATTCTGGGGCCTTTTTAAGGAAGAGGGCTGGCCCCACATGTTGCCGGTTTTTGTGGTTTACACCTTAGGATTCTCGGCTCTAGGAGATTTGTTTTTGGTGAAAGTTCCAACTGATTAGGAAGTGGTGTGAGAGTTGCCTGTTGTGTGTATCTGGTTTGTTCCCTCACACTTCATCTCCACCCTGTCTTGTGGTTTGAGAGGTTTTGGGTTCCAGTGTTTTCTCCAGTCCTGTGTTTACCCTTTCCTCACCTCTTCACTGTCCCTCTCCTCATTTTCTTGTTTTGTTTTGTGTTGTGCTGCGTGTCCGTTGTCCAGCACCTCCCAGCCCGTTTGTCTGTCTGCAGCTCCACCTGGATTTCTGTAGGGGTCACCACTTTAGAAACCGCAGTCCCTAGCTCTCCTATAGCTCTTGCCCTATCTGTCTGCTAAGTCTTCGTGCTAGAGAGCCGGGAGTTGTCGGGGCCAAGACTAGCTTGGGGACAGCTGACCACCACCCGTAGGCAGGGCCTAGTTAGTTACCGTAGTGCCAGGGATAGTCTCCCTCCCCTGTTTCCTTAGCGGTGCAACCTGCAATCCGGAATCTGGGTCTGGACTCAGACACGAACGTAACACATATAGATAGAATAGGGTGACCTGAATCGAACAGCTTTTTCCCATTGTGAATTGATGCGACGTTGCCAATATTGTTATTTTTCTCAATATGCAAAAAAGATCTTTGGACCAATGAGACCTCTTTGAAGCAACAGCGACACCTTCATTGCTCCAAAGCTTATTTGCATAAATTCATAAGTTTGATTCAGCTGACCCTAACCTTTCTATTTGTGGGGCTGGGATGATATGCGTTTATTTAGCTTACTCGTATAGCACCACCATATTCTGCAGCACTTTACAAACATTGTCAGTTAAGGCAAAATTATATGGATCAAGTTAAGATCACGTCCCCCAGGACATAAATTTTACTGGACACAAATGAAGTATATGTCCCCTGCCTATGTTTTAAGTCAGGGGTCTCAAACTCAATTTACACGGGTGAGGCTGGGCCGCATCAGGTTTTCCACAAGCTATGCTCGCTGCAGCAAATTTAGCTCCACCCAATTTTATGATGACTCCACCTATTCTTATTCATTTTTCATGTGCCCCCACTCAGTATAATCCTCCTACAGTCACCCGTACACTATATGTCCCCACATTATAATGTTCCCTTCCAACTGCCCCACAGTATTAGGTCCCTCTCCTGGTGCCCCAGTTTAAACTCGGGGAAACTAGAGGGGACATGAAACTGGAGCAGCTGGAGGGGGACATAAAACAGTGGGGGTAGTTGGAGGGGGGCAATAAATTAATGGCAGCTGAAGTGGGACATTAAACTGGGGGCAACTAGAGGGGGACATTAAACTCAGGAGGCTAGAAGCAGACATTAAACTGTAGGGCTAGGTGGACAGTGACAATAAACTGGGGACAACTAGAGACAGACAGGTCCCCCTCCAGCTACTACCGCGGTTTAATGCCCCCTCCAGTTGTCCCCAGTTTAAGTGCCCCCCTTCATCTACCCTCAGTTTCACCTCCCCCAGTTTGATATCCCCCTTCATTTGCCCCATTTTATGTCCCCCCTCCATCTGTCCCCAGTTTTATGTCGTCCCTCCATCTGCCCCAGTTTCATGTGCCCCATCCATCTGCCCCTAGTTTCATATTCCCCTCCATCTGCCCCAATTTCAGATCCCCCCTTCATCTGCCCCCATTTTCAAGTCCCCCTTCCATCTGTGACCCCAGGTTCATGTCCCCCTCCCATCTCTGCCCCTAGGTTACTGACACACACACACACACACACACACACACACACACACACACACACACACACACACACACACACACACACACTCCACTCTGCATCTCACATTCCTCTCAGTACTACATCTCTTCATCTTTCGGCCGACACACTAAGACACGCCTCCAATAGTCAGGTGACGTCTGACGTCACACACAGGTCCTTGAGTCTTAAACTGCAGCAGTACTAGCTTTCCACTGATCACCCATCTGTTATAACAGCAATAAAAGCGATGGGTGAGCAGTGGAAAGCTAGTACTGCTGCAGTTTAAGACTCAAGGACCTGTGTGTGATGCCAGACGTCACCTGACTATTGGAGGCGTGTCTTAGTGTGTCGGCCGAAAGATGACTATAAGCGGGACATGCAGGGAGCTGCGCGGGGGCCGCAAACTTTCGTCCGGAGGGCCGCAGTTGGCCCGCGGGCCGCAAGTTTGAGACCCCTGTTTTAAGTGATAACAATTAATACTACTACTACTAATAATAATAATAATAATAATAATACATTTTATTTATGTAGCGCCAATATATTCCGCAGCACAGTACAAATTGTAGGGTTCAAGTAAAGACAAAAAAGATACATTATAAAGAAAAAAGTCAATTCACACAATGGGACTGAGGGCCCTGCTCACAAGAGCTTACAATCTATGAGGTGGAGGGGGTGACACAAGAGGTAGCAGGGGCGGCATAGAAAGTAGCATTGCTTATACAGTGGTCTAACCATTTTTGTGATACGGGTTACTTTCATTGCATATATTAAGACCATGTATGAACCATCACCAGTCATGTCCTTTAACATGTAGATGGTATCTGGACATATAAAGTTACATCATATCCTGTGGGGTAATGTGGGAGCGTGAACAGAGGAGGGTTTGTTTTAGGGATTCTAACTACAGAAGGGTTTACATTAGGAATTGTGGTAGGCCTGTCTGAAAAGATGTGTCTTTAGTTTGCGCTTGAAGCTGTAGAAATTGGGAGTTAATCTGATTGTCCGGGATAGAGTATTCTAGAGAAGTGGTGCAGCTCGGGAGAAATCTTGTATACGAGCGTGGGAGGTTCTGATGATAGAGGATGTAAGTGTTAGATCATTGAGTGAATGGACAGCATGGGTTGGGCGATAGACAGACATGAAGGAGGAAATGTAGGGAGGTGCAGCATTATGGAGAGTGAGAGTCTTGTAGTCTTTATATTGTATTCTGCATTGAATAGGCAATCCATTTAGTGACTGACAGAGACCTGAGGCATTGCTGTAGCGTTTAGACTGATAGATGAGCCTGGCCACTGCATTCAGAATAGATTGTAGAGCTTAGTAAGGGGAAGAAGGGAGTTACAGTAGTCAAGGTGAGAGTGAGAGTGAAGGTGAGAGTGAATCAGGGTGACAATAAATGTCTTTAAGGGTGCATTCACACTACGGAACGCCAGCGTGTATCAGAGCCGTACACGCCGGCGTTACAGCAGGGCTGCCGGACACTTCCCATTCATTTCTATGGGAGCCGGCATGCGAGTGCTCCCCATAGAAATGAATGGGCTGCTTCTTTCACTCCGAGCAGTCCCATTGAAGTGAATGGGAAGTGCCGGCGTGTACGGCTTGGCATGAGCAGAGCTTGCCGTATACGCCGGCACTTCCCATTCACTTCAATGGGACTGCTCGCAGTGAAAGAAGCAGCCCATTCATTTCTATGGGGAGCGCTCATATGGCGGCTCCCATAGAAATGAATGGAGCTGCTTTATACGCCGCTTATTCTGAACGTGTTTTACGTTCAGAATAAGCTTCAGGAAACGTAGTGTGAATGCACCCTAATGTGTCTGTGGTAAGGAAAAGGGCGTATTCTGGACATGTTTTTGAGGTTGAAGGAAAGGTCTGAGTCAAACACAACCCCCGAGGGAGCGGACATGCTGCCTAGGAGTTATAGTAAGGTCGCAATGGATATATCAGGGACAGATCTATTAGATGGTGGAAACCGTAGTAGTTCAGTCTCTGAGAGATACAGTTTCATATAGAGCAAAGACATGATGTTAGAGACAGCTGAGATTCATAAAATCATAATTATTCGTGTGATAGAACACACTGGATACATACAATCGATGGAACAGCTGACGCGTTTCGAACACTATACGTGCTCTTAGTCATAGCTGAGTCAGCTATGACTAAGAACACGTATAGTGTTCGAAACGCGTCAGCTGTTCCATCGATTGTATGTATCCAGTGTGTTCTATCACACGATTAATTATGATTTTATGAATCCTGTCTACTATCAATAAATGTTAAGTTTTAAATAAGGAGATACGACTTTGCTGGAATCTTACTACCGAATGTCTGGAATGCAGTACTCTGTGTCCGGTTTAAAAAAAACGGTTTCGCCGCGGAGAGCATAAAAAGCATGCAGAAGACGGAAAGCTCAGAACGGACTCCGGGCGCTAGTGTGAACCCAGCGTAAGACTAAATAGCGCTGATCCATGAAGTCATCGGTGTTAGTCGTACCAGCTTTAACAGTCTGGAGTGTGTATTCAGAGAAATGTCAATTTGAAGGCAACAAAAAATTGGCAATTTTGAAGGGTTGGAACTTTAATAGTGGTAATATTGCTGTAGAGTTGTCACTTTTGCTTTACATATCATACTGCAATTAAATCTCCTTTCTAGGTCACACATATGCACGGTGCTGGGAAGAACAGAGTTGGATAAAAAGAGAATGTACCAGAGACTGTACAGCCTGACAGTGTCATGAAGGTCTTTACAGGGTTAGAGGGAATCTGCATGACCTTTCAGAATAGTGGCAAGGTGGGAGACACATTCATTATATGTTCAGTCGGGGGACACAATATTCACTTGATCCATTATATAATCATTGAACAGAAGAATTTCACATGTAGATGAAACCAGGCTTAGACTGATCCACGGAGGAGCAGGAGAATGACATAGTACAATTACAGCACTACATAAGTCATCTCAAGCAACCTATACACCAGTCTAGAACAGGGGTCGGCAGCCCCTGGCACGCATGCCACTCTTGGCACGTGTGGCATATCTTGCTGGCACGGCAGGAGTTGCAGCAGAGGAGCATCCCTCCAGTGCTCTCATGACGCTCCCCTTTCTCTGTCTGCTCTCTGCCCACCAATGAGAGGAGAGAATTGAGCTCAGGGGACGGAGCTTATCCCTGTAGAGATCCAGGTCCCGCCTGCAGTGAGGGCTCCTGCCGTCTCCATACCGCACACAAGAGATGGAGCAGAGCAGAGTGACGCTAGGTTCACACCATCGTTCGGGTCTCCGTTATCAGGTTTCCATCTTCTGCATGCAGAAGACAGAAACCTGTCATGCCGAGTCCGGCCGTGAGCGCCGGAGAGCGTTTTATGCTCTCCGCAGCAAAACCGTTCTTTTTTAAATCGGACACAGAGTACTGCATGTCCGACTCTGTGTCCGGTTAAAAAAAAACAAAAAACGTTTTGCCGCGGACAGCATAAAACGCTCACCGGCACTCACCGCTGGACACTTTTCAAACCAATTCAAATGAATGGGTTTGAAACATGTCTGTAGGTTTCCATCTCCTGCCCAGTTTTGCGCAGGAAACGGAAACCTGCAGAACGTCGTCCCAGGCGCAGATGTGAACGAGACCTTAAAGAGAAGCTTGGAGCAAAGTGAACGTAAAAAAAGAAAACACCAGGTACATGCTGTACTATGCCTATTACTCTGCCTATTAATGTCAGGCATTTGGAGTTATTAATTTAGTTTTAGTAACTCCATGTGCCTCACATTAATAGCAATTAACCCCATCATGTGCCTTCCATTAACCCCTGTGTGCCTCATATAATGGTTACTAATATGTGAGACATGTGATGGTACTAATAATGGACCTCAATGATGAAGATACTTAATTATTACCTACATGTCTCTCACATATCAGTAACTCTTATATGAAGCACACAGGGGTTAATGTGAGGCACATGATGGGGTTAACTGCTATTAATATGAGACACATGGAATTACTAAATTGCAATGCACATGACCAGAATTTTTAGCCACAAATGTGGATAATATTATGGACTATTATATTTTAATGGACCCATACACACAGCCGTTGTTTTTGTAGCCGTGTGTTTGGGCCAGAATTGAAGAGCTGCAAATGATGGTGCAGGTCCTATATGTGTTTTCATTTGCAGCCCTGTCAATTCATTTGTCATGTATAAGTCAGTAAAAACTACATCCATGCCATTTTTTGTGCGGGAGGCTTAAGAGGTGCAGCACACGACTGTGTTGTATGTCAGCCATGAACTTCATTCTTCATACTGGCAGTATAGTCATCTATGATGCTAGGAGTCCTGGTCTCCCAGCAACATACTGCCCCATATCAATTACAGTGCGGGACAGTATGTCACTGGTTGTGTGCTGCTCCCCTAAGGCTGAGGCCCCGTGTCATGGAAATTCAGCACATTTGTTGAAGATTTTGCAGCAATTTTTTGTGCCAAAGCCAAGAATGGCTACAAAAAGAATGAGAAATATCTAGGACCCTTCTTATATGTCTCCCTTCTGCTCAATCCACCCCTGGCATTGGTTCAGAAGAACGCAGCAAAATCTGCAACAACAAAAAAAGCTGCATTTCTGCAATGTGGGACCTCAGCCTTAGAGGGCATTCACACGGAGTAACGCGGCACTGAATCTGCCACGATAATCACGATAATAAAAAGACTCCCATTGACTTCAATGGGTTCCGTTTAACGCGTTTAACACTTTGAAGTCAATGGGAGTCTTTTCATCAGCGCTGATTCTGCCGCGAGTTATCGTGGCAGAATCTGCGCCATGTTACTCCGTGTGAATGCACCCTTAGGGTGCATTCACACTGAGTAAACGCTAGCTTATTTTGTAGAGTAAAATTACACTTGTAAATTTTGCTATCCCATTGACTTCAATGACATTTTACAGGCGTATTTTTACAGGCTTATTTTTTACAGGCGTATTTTTTACAGGCGTATTTTTACACTTGTAAAAAAATATCATTGAAGTCAATGGGATAGCAAAATTTACAAGTGTAATTTTACTCTACAAAATAAGCTAGCGTTTACTCAGTGTGAATGCACCCTTAGGGTGTTTCTTTCCAGGTAGTGACACACTGTGTACCCAGATGCGGCTATAGCCAAATCTAGTCCCCAGGCAACAGTGCTGACACTGTGGTATAAGTGTGAAACCTATTAGTTCCTGTTACCGCACTGCAAGGAATTAAATGTAGCTGGAATTAATCCATGTTTCACTTACAGAAAAGTGAAGGTACTGGCGTCCAGGGACAAGATGAAGTATCTGGGTACATAATGTGTCTCCCCCTAAAGGTGTTACCTACTCTGCTACCAGTTGCATACATTTACCACTAATTGCAGGTTACACATGTACTTACATTGCTTCTAATGGAAAAGAGCATGTGTACCCAGGCAAATAGCGGTAAACATATGTGTCCGGGAGCACAGTATGACAGCACCTCTATGTTTCGGTTTGTGCTATATGACTTTAGTATAGAGGTCATCAGCCTTTCAATTTTTGACCGGCACTCCGAGGACCTCATCTTTGATTTTTTAATTCAAATCGGCACACCGAACAAAAAAGGTTGCCTACCCCTGGTCTAGAATATAAAACGGTATGCATTCCTCAAATAGTTAATCCCCTGGATAAAGGGTGGGTGCCAGATGTATTGGATCTTCTCCGCCAGTGGACATGACAATGTTAAAAGTCCTCAGCGGAGAAACTAGGACAGCGGAGGAACCAGGACTGTTAAATATTATATATTTACAATATTCTCTAGCAGACATGGGGTTAACACTCTACTGACATCATAGTCTTATATTCTGGGGACATGGGTGCGGTTAGAGTAAACCATTTTAGAAATCTCCTTACATAGCTACAAGATGGAAGGTAACACCCACTCTCATGAATATAAATGAGTAAGAAATACACATGTCTGGGTCTGTCTTTGGGAAGACCAGGGGAAGACCAGGAGGTCTGTCTTTGAGAACATCAGGGTGGGTGGTCCAGGCAGATGGACATCCATGGAAGTCGTAACCAGCCCAAGTCCACCAACCAGATGACAAGCATGAACCAAGCTGTAACTACAAGATATCCAGATGATTTAACTTCTCTGAAGATGTAAGCTATTGACAATTGACTGATATTTGTGTTATTTGGACATCTTTCCCTGTTCCTGTGTTTTCCTTCAAGATATTAATAAACCTCTACACTGATTTATAACAAGCTGACTTCTTCCTATCATGGATAAGGCCTACAACACGTGACACAAGTCTATCCCACAATTTCAAGGCCAGGTACGGATATTTAACAGTGGACACAAGTCTCACCGGCAAATACAAGATATTTAACAAGGACAAACAAAAACATACACTTAAATAACATACATAAGGTAAGGGAGCGTTCACACTACCATCGGTGTCCGACAGGTAGTGTCCGCTCCTAGTGTCCGCTCAAAATCTGTCACGGACATTAGGAGCGGACACTAGCTGTGTCCGTGACACCTGTCATTCATTTCAATGGGCATCGGGTGCGTTCTTTTGCACTCCGTGCCCGTCCTTCCCTGTCCGCAAGTGAAGATGTCCGACTTCTCATGACAATGCATTGTCATGTCCACTTTGTACTAACCTACTAAATATATTGCAAGTGTTTTACAAGATGTTTTTTGGATAATTAATAAGCGTATTATTTTGTTTGCCTCTAATCAGAGTGCCATAGTAATATTTTGTACTATACACCCATATAGACCCATATAAGCTACCCATTTTATTATATTTGTATTGAGTGGCAGTTGACCACTATCTTCCCTCCTAGGCCTTGTCTTCTTACTTTTACTGCCCCCATCACTAATAATCTTGCTAACAGAGCTAAACGGGTTCTAATCTAACACAAGAGCAAGTCACCAGGTTACTGAGAGTGCCACAAGGCCGAAACAATCCAAGGTGAGGGCGAGATAACAAGCTATTGAAAAAATATGTCAGTGCAGTTTTAGGAATTTATGAATAGGAGGCAGGTAATATTTACATTTATGTGAATATTGTGTCCCCAAAATGACTTCTGATGGTCCCTAAGCACCCCAGCCCTGACACTGGATGTACGAGACGTCTTGTGCTGCCATGTGAGTGCTTTTAGGACTCCTGTGACAGAAGCGTACCTTGTCTTCTCATTTTCTTTCACCTACCAATTAATTATATATCAGCCTGTAACAAAATCCTGCAGATATGTTTCTTACCATGGCAACTCTCCAACATGTTAAATAACTCCAACGTGTTGCTCTCCACCGAGATATACATGAAAGGATTATCTGAGAATAGACAGGAATATAGTCTGAGTGCATTGAGTCTTCCCCAATGTAAATCCAGAGACCTGCATGGATAAAATTGTACTTTTTACACCTTAACGTTTCCAAATAAAGGGTCATTAGAATTTCCTTAGGGCAGCGGGGTCTATAATCTAGTCAGCTGGGTGTGTAATACTCATGTAAATTCTCTGCACATTATATTAATGGAATATTCATCACCTTCATGACTTGAAATATTTCTGTTTCCTCCTGCAAATGATCACATTACGCATAAAATAGGATTCTATCATTAAATTGCTATTTTTTCTCACTAACACATAGGAATAGCCTTAAGAAAGGCTATTCTTCCCCTACCTTTAGAAGTCTTCTTCGAGCTGCTGTTCGGTAGAAATCCCAGTTTTCCTCGGTATGCAAATTAGTTCTCTCGCAGCACTGGGGATGGGCCCCAGCACTCAAACAGCACTGGGGGCGTCTCCAATGCTGCAAGAGAAATCCCCAGCACCGCATCTATCTTCGTCTCTAACGGCCTCTCCCTGCGTCATTTTCCGGAGCTGGCTTCAAACTTCTACACATGCGCAGTCAGCTCTGCCGTCGGGCTTCGGGCAGAGCCGACCGCACATGCCCGCGGCCATTTCTTTGTGGCTGCGAGTGTAAGCTGTTTGAGCGAAGGGGACCGCCCACAGTGCTGCCAGAGAACTCATTTGCATACCGAGGAAAACTGAGATTTTTACCAAACGGCGGCGCACAGAAGACATCTAAAGGCTATTCCGACGTGTTAGTGAGAAAAAAAATAGCAATTTAATGATAGAATCCCTTTAAGTACTATGTAAAGTACATTACAGAGAGGTGATACCCCATCTATGCATTTATTTATTCTCAAACCTGGGACTTTGTGTATGGTTAGGGTTGAGAAATCGGGATCGGAAAAGATCGGATTCTGATTGGCGATCAAGTAAATTTCACGATTGCAATTCTTTTCCAGCAGGATCGAGATCGGAAGTTATCTCAAGATCGGCTCAACCTTAAAAGTGACTTTTCCCATAGAGAAGCATTGAGTAGGGTTGAGGATCGGGATCGGAAAATATCGGATTCCGATCGGCGATCGAGCAAATTTCACGATCGCGATCGGCTGGATCGCCGATCGGAATCCGATATTTTCCGATCCCGATCCTCAACCCTACTCAATGCTTCTCTATGGGAAAAGTCACTTTTAAGGTTGAGCCGATCTTGAGATAACTTCCGATCTCGATCCTGCTGGAAAAGAATTGCAATCGTGAAATTTACTTGATCGCCAAGTCGGATTTTAAAATCGATCTTGAAATCTCAAGATCGGCTCAACCCCACGTATGGTAGATGACATGCTAACAGCTCAGCCATACTCTTAACCCGTTCCTGCTGGAGGTATTTTCATTCTTGACTCCTCACCTTCCAAACGCCATAACTTTTATATTTTTCTGTTCAAAGAGCCATATAAGGGTTTAATGACTAAGCGTAATGTCTTAAGGAAAACCAAAGCACCTCCCTCTCCCGGCACCTGAATAACTCTATATCTACAAATAAGGCACAGGACAACTTTGACTTGAGTAAAAATTGTGGGGGTCAGCCACAGCTTTATTACCAAAGTAAACATATCAGCAGAACCCTGCTACCCCATGACGAAGTGTAAGGCGAGTCACCAGAAGCCCCGCCACCGCTTGCGGTGAGCATGTAAGAGATATTCATTGGGTGACACGCCTCTCATCTTCTCTCCAGATGCCAAAGGGGGAGTGAACAAGATCCTGCCAACATGCCACCGGAGCACGGTGTAAACCTACACCGGAGTCCGACCCCCCTTCCAGAGCATGAACAAAGCCCTCTCAATACCATCCTGGATACCGGATAAAAAGATATCCAGGCTGATTTCAGTCAGATGAACCCCATCCCTGCGAAGGAGACCCCTATGATCTCCCTCCAACTGCCTGTGCCTCACTACCACACCACCCCGGGACTGCACGTGTCAAGAAACTCTTAGATTAAGAAGACGCCTAGCTCTTTCCAGGGCAGCTGGGTCACAAGTATTCCGCCAGCAAGCCCTGGGGACAATCTCCGACCAGACCACCACCATTTCAGTGAAAAAGGCGGAAAAACGGTCAAAATCAGACCGTATAAGGGAGATCAGCTCAGACAGACGAACAACACCCAAATCATTGCCCCCGGCGTGTAGCACCAGCACCACTGGAGCCTGGGAGGATCGGCCAATTGATATCACCTGCGGCAGCACCTGAAGCCAACTCAAACCCCGAACTCCGTGACACCGAAGCTCAGCATTTTCGAAGCCCAGCTGCAATCTACCAGGCCGGACCGCTGCACGCCACGCTGCCCAGTATATGTAAGAGTGACCCAGAATCCACACAACCGGGTACATTCCTAAAGAGACAAAAACAAAAAACACGACGAGACAGATCCACTGCACAAAACCCGGATCTATTTTTTTTTTTTGAAAAATGGAAAAATAACTAAAAACTCTGTACAAGCCAATGCCTACTGGGTTATAGGACTTAAACCCACAAAGAGGAAGAAAAGAAACAGACGGAAAAAATGCTAAACCGTGAGGAGGCCCGGATGATCGTAACGCCGATATCTCCCAATGCGCTTAACTTCCTCCTCAGTGAGGCCCGCTGCAGTAGTGGTGCCAAAACAGAAGGAATGTGTACCGAACTCAACCAGAGAGGCCCCAACGGCCTGGAGGCAGCGCTTAAACAACGACTCAAACTGAAAACGCGTAAAAAAGGAACCATCGCCGTGGACCAAAAACTGAGAGGAAGAAGGGCAAGAGGCGGCAAAACGACGCACTATAGCAACTGGGCACAGGTGGCCCTCCAGATGAGAGATAGATAACCACATTCCCTGACCGTAAACATCGGTCTTAGAACGCTTAACTCTAATCCGGAGGGAATCCTGCAAGATCACAACATCGTCAGCAGCCAAACCACCCGAAGCACACCGGGACTGAGCGACCAACTCACCCACCCGCAGGGCCCCGAAAAAAGCCAAAACAAAAGCGCAACCCAAGAGCTCTGACTCATAAGCGGAGGAGCAAATGGAAGCCGCAACGCCTACTAAACGCCACAGGGGGAGAAAGGAAACAGGCCTGCGGAAATCAACCGGATACGCAGCCTTTTTCCAACCTCTCAAAATGACCTGAAAAGGGAACTCTTTGGTGATATCAGCGACACCCAACAACTTCAACCCAAGTGCCCTCCTGGCCGCCGTCGCTGCAGACACACCTTCCGACTCCAAGTGGGCAAGGTAAGCGTAAGTCAGATCCCGTCAGATCCCTTCAACATGCGCTATCCAACAACCTTTCAGGAGGTGCAACAGACAACCACTCACACCACGCCTTACCGTAAGCTGACCACGTAGCCACAGACACAGAATCACGCAACAGTGGAGTCAGGATTGGAGGACCATGTCCCACAGCGAAGGAGGGCACAGGCAGCCCTCTAAAATCCACCCTCGGGTGCAAATCTCTGAAGCGACCCAACTGAAAATGAAAAAGAGCATCAGCAACCACGTTGTCAACACCAGGAACATGTCGAGCTTTAAAAACAATGTTAAACTGTAGGCACCTAAGGACGAGGCGCCGCAGCAAACAAAGAACTGGCAAAGAGCTAGAAGACAGGCAATTAATGGAAGACACAGCACTCTTGTTGTCACACATGGTGTTTGTTAGCCATAGCAGTGCCCCACAACTCCAGGGTGACCACTATAGGAAACAACTCTAGTAGCGTAAGATTGCGCGTAAGGCCCGCGGCCGACCAACTCTGGGGCCACGGAGAGGTGGACCAATGCGGGCCCAAAATAGCTCTGTAGCCAGCGGAGCCGGCGGCATCCGTGAAAAGCTGAAGGTCCGAGTTACACATCTCTCTTTCCGGGAAGCAAGAAAGACTCAAATAATCTAACAAGAAGGACTTCCAAACCTTCAAGTCATCCTGCAGGACACTAGTAATCCTGACATAATGGTGCAGAAGGCAAACCGCTGATGTGGCCATGGCAAGGCGGCGGGAAAAAAACCCGCCCCATCGGAAAAATCCGACAAGCAAAGGTCAATTGTCCAAGCAATGACTGCAACCGAGACAATTGAATCTTCTTGGCCGACAAACAGAAGTCGACATCTGCAAGGAGCCGAAACAATTTATCCTGCGGGAGTTGAAGGAGCATACGCTCAGAATCAATGGAAATGCCCAAGAAGGAGAGAGACGTAACCGGGCCCTCAGTCTTGTCACGGGCAAGAGGAATACCGAAATGACCTGCAAAGAAACGGAAAGTGTTAAGCAAATACTCACACGTGCAAGAACCGGCAGGCCCAACAAAAAAGAAATAATCCAAACAGTGAATAACCGATGAAGACCCCGATTCTTGCCCACTCCAAAAAGGAGCTAAACAATTCAAAATAACGGCAAGAAATTGAGCTGGGTTGGGTTGTTATTTGTCAGTATATGCGCTTGAAAAGGGCCCCTATTAGCCCAAAATGCGTTGTACTGGTTTGTCAATAAACAGGTTGTGGTTTATACATTCTTCATCATTCTTCATCTTCATCATTCATCCCTCTCACCAGTGTGCGGAAGTCCACTCCCCCTGATGCTTGGGTCCAACACCCCTTCTCTCGTTGATTGGCAGATAGGCTGTCAATCACACAGGCAAGGCTAGATTAACTGTTTGAGGATGGAGGGAAACAAAGGGTGCAGGAGATAGGTGTCGCGGAAATTCAATTACAGAGAAGAGGTAATAGAGCAGTGATCAGCCAGAGCAACAAGAACCCTAAGCAAGGAATCAATCTGAACATACCTCCTGCGCTGCAGTGTGCAAGCAGAGGGAGGCGCAGAGGCCCAAACAGGCAGAAATGTTAGGGCTAGTTCACACGTGAGTATAAGGGGAGGTTTTTGACAGCGGATTTCACGTCCAAAACCTCCCCTTATAATGGTGGTCTATGGAGACCGCCGGGCTTCTGTTCTCCGCTAGCGGCGAGCTGCTGCTAGCGGAGAAAAGAAAGGACATGTCCTTTCTTCAGGCGGAAGCCGCGCTGTCTCAGTCGCGCGGCTTCCGCCCCCCGCAGCTCCCTCCTATGTCGGCTCATTCATTTGAGCCGACAGCAGAGGGTTAAGCCGCGACAGCGATGGTCGCGGCGGGCGGGTTTTGACAAGAGAGAGACGCGGCTCGCCGCGTCTCTCTCTGTGTCAAAACCCGCGCGGGCAGTTCACGTGTGAACTAGCCCTTACATTAGCCTCTTCTTTCCTTTTCTGTTCTCCCCTGATCTCTTCTTATTTCCTCTTCTGTCCTCTTCTTTACATCCTCTTCTATCCACTTCTTTGCTCCTCTGTCCTCTCCTATTCTGTCTTCTTTCCTCTTCTGTGATTGTCTATCCTCTTCATTCTTCTTCTTTGCTCCTCTGTCCTCTTCCTTCCTCTTTTGTCCTATTATTCCCTCTTCTTGCCTCTTCTGTACTCTTTCTTGATATTCTGTCCTCTGTTTTGCTCTTCTGGCCCCTTCAATCCTCTTCCAGCCTCTTCTGTTATGTTCTGTCCACTCTTATCCTCATCTGTCCTCATCATTCCTCTTCTGCCCTAGTAATAAAGTTAATAAAAATAATAGTATAAAAATAATATTATATTATTATATTAATAATAAAAAAAATATTAATAAAGAATATTTATAGATTTTTCGTGTTTTTGATTTGTAGTACAACCTTAGCATACAGTCTTTTTTTGCACCTAGGATTCTCCACTTCATTTTCACTTCACTTTCCTCTTTTGTCCTCTTCTTTCCACTTCTATTCTCGTCCTTCCTTTTCCGTCATCTTCTAGCCTCTTACGTACTCTTCTCTTCTGTCCTTTTCTTCTTCCTCCTATCTGGTGATCTCTTTTATCCTTTTTTCTCTTCTGGCCCCTTCTGTCCTCTTCTAGCCTCTTATGTTCTCTTTTGTCCTTTTCTTTGCTCTTCTTTCTTTTCTTTCCATTTCTTATATTATTATTATTATTATTATTATTATTATTATTATTAATATTATTATTATTATTATTATTGTTTATTTATATAGCACCATTAATTCCATGGTGCTTTACATTTGGGGGTTACATACAATTCACAAAATATACAGGTACATATCATACTAACAGTGATCGGCTGGCACAGTGGGGTAGAGGGCCCTGCCCGCGAGGGCTTACAATCTATGAGATTCTCCTTTGTCCTGTTCTTTCCTTTTCTGTTTTCTTCTCTTCTGTCCTCTTCTAATCTCTTCAGTTGTTCTGTTAAACCATATGTGATGAATACACCTAAGGGATCTTGAACACATGCTATTATCATCATCTTTTCAGTTTGCCATTAAAAAGTATTAACAACTAAAGACTCCTTTATCTAAAAAATAGATTGGTAAAGTAAAGAAAAAACATGATATGAACAATAGATATATGTATAGAACGTAGAAATCAGCCATTTGCAACAGGAACTGGGTGTAGTATACAGCCAGTCCACTGCTGCAGTCCCTGAGATTGGAAATACCTCCTAACTCAAGTAATGCAGATAAATTACCTTTTCATACCAATACCAGATCTGTCCTCTTACAGTTCATTCTTGCTCTAAATTTCTGCTCTGTTTTACCAACCCAGTTAACTTTTAATCCTGCATGCACGACTTTATCTTCCGCTTCTGTCGTGTTGTTTACATTAGTGTCAGTGGGAATGGACACAGAATCAGCCTCTGATCATTCTCTGTGATAGTTTAAAGAGGACCTTTCATGTCCTTGGGTATATGCGGTTTTATATACTGCTAGAAAGCCGACAGTGCTCTGAATTCAGCGCACTGTCGGCTTTCTAGCGGTATATAAAAACGCATGTGCCCGAGGACATGAAAGGTCCTCTTTAATGTCCATTGCTGCCATCCTATGACACAAAACAGCAATGGACATTACCAACAGTAGTGTGAACGCCCCTTTAGAAAGTACATTACCCTGAGAATCAACCTACCTTTGTGAAGTATATCACTTTTGGAAATTTGGAGAAGCAACTTTGAAGTATTATAAAAGTGATGCAGTTTGTGCACTAGGGGGTGAACCTTCAAATCCTGGAGCACTACTCGTGTGGCTCAGACCTCCACCATCTCTTGCCTGTGCCACTCCGAACAGTGAATGTTGATCACCCCACTGCTATAACAGAATTCATTCTACTTGAGCAGCAAGGGCAATGCCCACCCTTTGCATAATAATAATAATAATAATAATAATAATACATTTTATTTATATAGCACCAACATATTCTGCAGCACTTTACAAATTGTAGTGTATAAATACAGGCAAAATGAGACATTGCAGAGTAATAAATCATTTTACACAGAGAGTGCAAGAGCTTACAAGCTACAAAATAATATTTTTTTTTATTGTTGACTTAATTATTTATTAATCAAGTCAAAGGGTACATATAGAGACAATATTGGACATTGCAGTATAACAAAATAACATCAAACAACAGGAGTGAGGGCCTTGTTCACAAGAGCTTAAAATGTATAAGGAAATAGGGGTGACACAAAAGGTAATATGGAGGACTATGGAAATATAAAGAAACAACACCGAGCAGCACTTTGTTTGATAATGCACGAAAAACAGGTACATATAATTCAATAGGTGTTCTGCTCACTTTTTGGAGTTGTGAGTGAGTCTCAACACCTGAAGAGACAGCAATTCAAAAGATAAGAGGGCTTGTTTGGTCCAATAGTCCAGTCATCTTCTAATAAGTAGGGTCATATAAGTGATGCTATATGAGCCCATCACCAAATACAGACACTACGTACATGGAATGCAGGGTAACTTGACTGTTATATTGATCCCAATACACCCGCCCCACCCCCACCTCCCCATATAGCAGTCACCAACGAAGAGGAAGATGAGACTCCACGGACTGTTATACCCCAAACCACCCACCCCACCCCCACCATACCCACCACCACTCACCCACCCGAGTCCAACTCCCCCCCCACACACACACACACTTTACTAGCTTTGGCAATGCCAAATATCTATTCGGACGTGCCAATAAAGCCTTTTTTGATTTGATTTGAACTTCTGGATGGAGGGGTCAGGTTCTGAGGTAAACAGTAGAAAGGATAACTCTTAGGATAACAAATGGTAGTTTAGTGTGAGGAAATGTAGAACAGTGTGATCAGGTTGTATGATAAGCCTGCCTAAGCAGATATGTTTTTAGCTTTAGAATGTTGGTCTTAAGGTAAGACCACAGATGGAAATGGAGATATCAGGGTTAGGTTAGTCAATAGATGGCAGAAACACAAGAAGTTCAGTTTTTGAAAGATTCAGTTTCAGATAGAGAGACAGTCACTGATGTTCTGTAGTAATGCCGGAGAGGTATCATAGGAAGAAATATACAATTGGGTGCCATCAGCATAAAGTGGGTCCGCTGGGCCCTGTGTGTAACCACCATTAGAGTGGACCCCTTTATCCTGTGATATCTCCCCTGCATTACTACAGAGCATCAGTGACTGTCTCCCTGCTGTCTCTAACATCATGTATTCTCTCTATAATGAGATCAGCGGCAGAA